>NW_027197035.1:0-70675 GCF_038502225.1 Cherax quadricarinatus | reverse complement strand
GAAAACCGTTCAGAACAATGAAATATGACAGGGAATCCCGTCCAGAACAATATAATATGAGAGGAAACCCGTTCAGAACAATGAAATATGACAGAGAAACCCGTCCAAAACAATGAAATTTGAGAAGGAAACCCGTCAGCAACAATGAAACATGACTGGGAATCCTGTCCAAAACAATAAAATATGAGAAGGAAACCCGTCCAGAACAATGAAATAAGACAAAGAAAACAGTCCAGAACAATGAAATGTGACAGGGAAACCCGTCCTGAACAATGAAATATGACAGGAAAACCCGTCAATAACAATGAAATATGAGAAAGAAACCCGTCCAGAACAATGAAATATGAGTAGGAAACCCGTCCAGAACAATGAAATATGACAGGGAAACCCGTTCTGAACAATGAAATATGACAGGAAAACCCGTCAATAACAATGAAATATGAGAAAGAAACCCGTCCAGAACAATGAAATATGAGTAGGAAACCCGTCCAGAACAATGAAATATGAGAAAGAAACCCATCGAGAACAATGAAATATTTGAGGGAAACCGGTTCAGAACAGTGAAATATGAGATGGAAACCAGTCCAGAACAATGAAATATGACAAGGAAACCCGTACAGAACAATGAAATATGAGAGGGAAACCCGTTCAGAACAGTGAAATATGAGATGGAAACCTGTCCAGAACAATGAAATATGACAGGGTAACGCGTCCAGAACAATGAAATATGACAGGGAAACCCGTCCAGAACAATGAAATATTAGAAGGAAACCAGTCAAGAAAAATGAAATATGACTGGAAAACCCGTCCAGAACAATGAAATATGAGAAGGAAACCATTCTAGATCAATGAAATATGAGAGGGAAATCCGTCCTGAACAATGAAATATGACAGGAAACCCGTCAAGAACAAAGAAATATGAGAAGGAAACCTGTCCAGAACAGTGAAATACGAGAAGGAATCCCCGTCCAGAACAATGAAATATGAGAAGGAAACCCGTCAGGAACAATGAAATATGAGAAGGAAACCCGTCCAGAACAATGAAATATGAGAGGGAAACCCGTCCAGAACAATGAAATATGACAGGGAAACCCGTCCAGAACAATGAAATATGAGAAGGAAACCCGTCCAGGAAACCCTGTCCAAAACAATGAAATATGAGAAGGAAACCAGTCCAGAACAACGAAATATGAGAAGCAAACCCGTCCAGAACAATGAAATATGACAGGGAAACCCGTCCAGAACAATGAAATATGACAGGGAAACCCGTCCATAACAATAAAATATGAGAGGGAACCCGTTCATGAAATATGACAGGGAAACCCGTCCAAAACAGTGAAATATGAGAAAGAAACCCGTCAGCAACAATGAAATATGACACGGAAACCCGTCCAGAACAATGAAACATAAGGAGGAAAACTGTCCAGAACAATGAAATATGACAGGGAAACCCGTCCAGAACAATGAAATATGAGATAGAAACCAGTCCAGAACAATGAAAAATGACAAGGAAACCCGTCCAGAACAATGAAATGTGAGAAGGAAACCCGTCAAGAAAAATGAAATATGACAGGAAAACCCGTCCAGAACAATGGAATGTGACACAGAAACCCGTCCAGAACAATGAAATATTACAGGGAAACCCGTCCAGAACAATGAAATATGAGAAGGAAACCCGTCGAGAACAATGAAATATGAGAGGGAAACCCGTCCAGAACAATGAAATATGAGAAGGAAACCCGTCCAGAACAATGAAATATGACAGGGAAACCCGTCCACAACAATGAAATATGAGAGGGAAACCCGTCCAGAACAATGAAATATGAGAGGAAACCCGTCCAGAACAATGAAATATGAGAAGGAAACCAGTCCAGAACAATGAAATATGACAGGGAAACCCGTCCAGAACAATGAAATATGAGAAGGAAACCCGTCCAGAACAATGAAATATGAGAAGGAAACCCGTCCAGAACAATGAAATATGAGAGGGAAACCCGTCCAGAACAATGAAATATGAGAAGGAAACCCGTCCAGAACAATGAAATATGAGAGGGAAACCCGTCCAGAACAATGAAATATGACAGGGAAACCCGTCCAGAACAATGAAATATGAGAAGGGAACTCGTCCAGAACAATGAAATATAACAGGGAAACCCGTCCAGAACGATGAAATAAGACAGGAAAACCCGTCCAGAACAATGAAATATGAGAAGGAAACCCGTCCAGAACAAGGAAATATGGGAAGGAAACCCGTCCAGAACAATGAAATATGAGAGGGAAACCCGTCCAGAACAATGAAATATGACAGGGAAACCCGTCCAGAACAATGAAATATGAGAAGGAAACCCGTCCAGAACAATGAAATATGACAGGGAAACCCGTCCAGAACAATGAAATATGAGAGGGAAACCCGTCCCTAACAATGAAATATGAGAAGGAAACCCGTCCAGAACAATGAAATATGACAGGGAAACCCGTCCAGAACAATGAAATATGAGAAGGAAACCCGTCCAGAACAATGAAATATGACAGGGAAACCCGTCCAGAACAATGAAATATGAGAGGGAAACCCATCCACAAGAATGAAATATGACAGGGAAACCCGTCCAGAAGAATGAAATATGACAAGGAAACCCGTCCAGAACAATGAAATATGACAAGGAAACCGTCCAGAACAATGCAATATGACAGGGAAACCTCTCCAGAGCAATGAAATATGGGAAGGAAACCCGTCCAGAAGAATGAATTATGACAGGGAAACCCGTCAGAAATAACGAAATATGAGAAGGAAACCCGTCCAGAACAATGAAATATGAGAAGGAAACCCGTCCAGAACAATGAAATATGAGAAGGAAACCCGTCCAGAACAATGAAATATGAGAAGGAAACCCGTCCAGAACAATGAAATATGAGAAGGAAACCCTTCCATAACAATGAAATATGGCAGGGAAACCCGTCCAGAACAATGAAATATGAGAAGGAAACCCGTCCAGAACAATGAAATATGAGAAGGAAACCCGTCAAGAAAAATGAAATATGACAGGGAAACCCGTCCAGAACAATGAAATATGAGAGGGAAACCCGTCCAGAACAATGAAATATGAGAGGGAAACCCGTCCAGAACAATGAAATATGACAGGGAAACCCGTCCAGAACAATGAAATATGACAGGGAAACCCGTCCAGAACAATGAAATATGAAAAGGAAACCAGTCCAGAACAAAGAAATATGACAGGGAAACCCGTCCAGAACAATGAAATATGAGAAGGAAACCCGTCCAGAACAATGAAATATGAGAAGGAAACCCGTCCAGAACAATGAAATATGAGAAGGAAACCCGTCCAGAACAATGAAATATGACAAGGAAACCCGTCCAGAACAATGAAATATGACAGGGAAACCCGTCCAGAACAATGAAATATGAGAAGGAAACCCGTCCAGAACAATGAAATATGAGAAGGAAACCCGTCCAGAACAATGAAATATGAGAGGGAAACCCGTCCAGAACAATGAAATATGACAAGGAAACCCGTCCAGAACAATGAAATATGAGAGGGAAACCCGTCCAGAACAATGAAATATGACAGGGAAACCCGTCCAGAACAATGAAATATGAGAAGGAAACCCGTCCAGAACAATGAAGTATGAGAGGAAACCCGTCCAGAACAATGAAATATGACAGGGAAACCCGTCCAGAACAATGAAATATGACAGGGAAACCCGTCCAGAACAATGAAATATGAGAAGGAAACCCGTCCAGAACAATGAAATATGACAGGGAAACCCGTCCAGAACAATGAAATATGAGAACGAAACTCGTCCAGAACAATGAAATATGAGAGGGAAATCCGTCCAGAACAATGAAATATGAGAAGGAAACTCGTCAAGAACAATGAAATATGACAGGGAAAACCGTCCAGAACAATGAAATATGACAGGGAAACCCGTCCAGAACAATGAAATATGGAAAGGAAACCGTCCAGAACAATGAAATATGACAGGGAAACCCGTCCAGAAAAATGAAATATGACAAGGAAACCCGTCCAGAATAATGAAATGTGGGAAGAAACCCGTCCAGAACAATGAAATATGAGAAGGAAACCCGTCAAGAACAATGAAAGATGACAGGAAAACCCGTTCAGAACAATGAAATATGACAGGGAAACCCGTCCAGAACAATGAAATATGAGAAGGAAACCCGTCCAGAACAATGAAATATGAGAAGGAAACCCGTCCAGAACAATGAAATATGACAGGGAAACCCGTCCAGAACAATGAAATATGACAAGGAAACCCGTCCAGAACAATGAAATATGACAGGGAAACCCGTCCAGAACAATGAAATATGAGAAGGAAACCCGTCCATAACAATGAAATATGAACGGGAAACCCTGCCAGAACAATGAAATATGACAGGGAAACCAGTCCAGAACAACGAAATATGAGAAGGAAACCAGTCCAGAACAATGAAGTATGAGAGGGAAACCCGTCCAGAAGAATGAAATATGACAGGGAAACCCGTCCAGAACAATGAAATATGAGAGGAAATCCCGTCCAGAACAATGAAATATGACAGGGAAACCCGTCCAGAACAATGAAATATGAGAAGGAAACCCGTCCAGAACAATGAAATATGACAGGGAAACCCGTCCAGAGCAATGAAATATGAGAAGGAAACCCGTCCAGAACAATGAAATATGAGAGGAAACCCGTCCAGAACAATGAAATATGAGAAGGAAACCCGTCCAGAACAATGAAATATGAGAAGGAAACCCGTCCAGAACAATGAAATATGAGAAGGAAACCCGTCCAGAACAATGAAATATGACAGGAAACCAGTCCAGAACAATGAAATATGAGAATGAAACTCGTCCAGAACAATGAAATATGACAGGGAAATCCGTCCAGAACAATGAAATATGACAGGGAAACCCGTCCAGAACAATGAAATATGAGAATGAAACTCGTCCAGAACAATGAAATATGACAGGGAAACCCGTCCAGAACAATGAAATATGACAGGGAAACCCGTCCAGAACAATGAAATATGACAGGGAAACCCGTCCAGAACAATGAAATATGACAAGGAAACCCGTCCAGAACAATGAAATATGAGAAGGAAACCCGTCCAGAACAATGAAATATGAGAGGGAAACCCGTCCAGAACAATGAAATATGAGAGGGAAACCCGTCCAGAACAATGAAATATGACAGGGAAACCCGTCCAGAACAATGAAATATGACAGGGAAACCCGTCCAGAACAATGAAATATGAGAATGAAACCCGTCCAGAACAATGAAATATGAGAAGGAAACCCGTCCAGAACAATGAAATATGACAGGGAAACCCGTCCAGAACAATGAAATATGAGAAGGAAACCCGTCCAGAACAATGAAATATGAGAAGGAAACCCGTCCAGAACAATGAAATATGAGAGGAAACCCGTCCAGAACAATGAAATATGAGAAGGAAACCCGTCCAGAACAATGAAACATGAGAGGGAAACCCGTCCAGAACAATGAAATATGAGAAGGAAACCCGTCCAGAACAATGAAATATGAGAGGGAAACCCGTCCAGAACAATGAAATATGAGAAGGAAACCCGTCCAGAACAATGAAATATGACAGGGAAACCCGTCCAGAACAATGAAATATGACAGGGAAACCCGTCCAGAACAATGAAATATGAGAAGGAAACCCGTCCAGAACAATGAAATATGACAGGGAAACCCGTCCAGAACAATGAAATATGAGAAGGAAACCCGTCCAGAACAATGAAATATGACAGGGAAACCCGTCCAGAACAATGAAATATGACAAGGAAACCCGTCCAGAACAATGAAATATGACAGGGAAACCCGTCCAGAACAATGAAATATGACAGGGAAACCCGTCCAGAACAATGAAATATGAGAAGGAAACCCGTCCAGAACAATGAAATATGACAGGGAAACCCGTCCAGAACAATGAAATATGAGAGGGAAACCCGTCCAGAACAATGAAATATGAGAGGGAAACCCGTCAAGAACAATGAAATATGACAAGGAAACCCGTCCAGAACAATGAAATATGACAGGGAAAACCCGTCCAGAACAATGAAATATGACAGGGAAACCCGTCCAGAACAATGAAATATGACAAGGAAACCCGTCCAGAACAATGAAATATGACAGGGAAACCCGTCCAGAACAATGAAATATGAGAAGGAAACCCGTCCAGAACAATGAAATATGACAGGGAAACCCGTCCAGAACAATGAAATATGAGAAGGAAACCCGTCCAGAACAATGAAATATGACAGGGAAACCCGTCCAGAACAATGAAATATGAGAAGGAAACCCGTCCAGAACAATGAAATATGAGAAGGAAACCCGTCCAGAACAATGAAATATGAGAAGGAAACCCGTTCAGAACAAAGAAATATGAAAGGGAAATCCGTCAAGAACAATGAAATATGAGAGGGAAACCCGTCCAGAACAATGAAATATGAGAAGGAAACCCGTCCAGAACAATGAAATATGAGAAGGAAACCCGTCCAGAACAATGAAATATGACAGGGAAACCCGTCCAGAACAATGAAATATGAGAAGGAAACCCGTCCAGAACAATGAAATATGAGAAGGAAACCCGTCCAGAACAATGAAATATGACAAGGAAACCCGTCCAGAACAAGGAAATATGAGAACGAAACCCGTCCAGAACAATGAAATATGAGAAGGAAACCCGTCCAGAACAATGAAATATGAGAAGGAAACCCGTCCAGAACAATGAAATATGAGAAGGAAACCCGTCCAGAACAATGAAATATGACAAGGAAACCCGTCCAGAACAATGAAATATGAGAAGGAAACCCGTCCAGAACAATGAAATATGAGAAGGAAACCCGTCCAGAACAATGAAATATGACAGGGAAACCCGTCCAGAACAATGAAATATGAGAAGGAAACCCGTCCAGAACAATGAAATATGAGAAGGAAACCCGTCCAGAACAATGAAATATGACAGGGAAACCGTCCAGAACAATGAAATATGAGAGGTAAACCCGTCCAGAACAATGAAATGTGAGTGGAAAACCCGTCCAGAACAATGAAATATGACAGGGAAACCCGTCCAGAACAATGAAATATGAGAAGGAAACCCGTCCAGAACAATGAAATATGACAGGGAAACCCGTCCAGAACAATGAAATATGACAGGGAAACCCGTCCAGAACAATGAAATATGACAGGGAAACCCGTCCAGAACAATGAAATATGAGAAGGAAACCCGTCCAGAACAATGAAATATGGCAGTGAAACAAGTCCAGAACAATGAAATATGAGAGGGAAACCCGTCCAGAACAATGAAATATGAGAAGGAAACCCGTCCAGAACAATGAAATATGAGAAGGAAACCCGTCCAGAACAATGAAATATGAGAGGGAAACCCGTCCAGAACAATGAAATATGACAGGGAAACCCGTCCAGAACAATGAAATATGACAGGGAAACCCGTCCAGAACAATGAAATATGACAGGGAAACCCGTCCAGAACAATGAAATATGACAGGGAAACGCATCCAGAACAATGAAATATGACAGAGAAACCCCTCAAGAACAAAGAAATATGAGAAGGAAACCCGTCCAGAACAATGAAATATGAGAAGGACACCAGTCCAGAACAATGAAATATGAAAAGGAAACCCGTCGATAACAATGAAATGCGACAGGGAAACCCGACCAGAACAATGGAATAAGACAGGGAAACCCGTCCAGAACAATGAAAAATGACTCAAACCCGCCGAGAACAATGAAATATGAGAAGGAAACCCGTCCAGAACAATGAAATATGAGAGGGAAACCCGTTGTGAACAATGAAATATGACAGGGAAACCTGTCCAGAACAATGAAATATGAGAGAGAAAGCCTTCAAGAACAATGAAATATGAAAGTGGAACTCGTCAAGAACAATGAAATATGAGAAGGAAACCCGTCCAGAACAATGAAATATGACAGGGAAACCCGTCCAGAACAATGAAATATGAGAAGGAAACCCGTCCAGAACAATGAAATATGACAGGGAAACCCGTCCAGAACAATGAAATATGACAGGGAAACCCGTCCAGAACAATGAAATATGAGAAGGAAACCCGTCCAGAACAATGAAATATGACAGGGAAACCCGTCCAGAACAATGAAATATGACAGGGAAACCCGTCCAGAACAATGAAATATGACAGGGAAACCCGTCCAGAACAATGAAATATGACAGGGAAACCCGTCCAGAACAATGAAATATGAGAGGGAAACCCGTCCAGAACAATGAAATATGACAGGGAAACTCGTCCAAAACAATGATATAAGAGAAGGAAACCCGTGCAGAACAACGAAATATGAGAAAGAAACCCGTCCAGAACAACGAAATATGGAGAAACCCATCCAGAATAATGAAATATGAGAGGGAAACCCGTCCAGAACAATGAAATATGAGAAGGAAACCCGTCCAGAACAATGAAATATGAGAAGGAAACCCGTCCAGAACAATGAAATATGAGAAGGAAACCCGTCCAGAACAATGAAATATGAGAAGGAAACCCGTCCAGAACAATGAAATATGAGAGGGAAACCAGTCCAGAACAATGAAATATGAGAAGGAAACCCGTCCAGAACAATGAAATATGAACAGGAAACCAGTCTAGAACATTGAAATATGAGAAGGAAACCCGTCCAGAACAATGAAATATGACAAGGAAACCCGTCCAGAACAATGAAATATGAGAGGGAAACCCGTCCAGAACAATGAAATATGAGAGGGAAACCCGTCCAGAACAATGAAATATGAGAGGAAAACCCGTCCAGAACAATGAAATATGAGAGGAAACCCGTCCAGAACAATGAAATATGACAGGGAAACCCGTCCAGAACAATGAAATATGACAGGGAAACCCGTCCAGAACAATGAAATATGACAGGGAAACCCGTCCAGAACAATGAAATATGACAAGGAAACCCGTCCAGAACAATGAAATATGAGAAGGAAACCCGTCCAGAACAATGAAATATGAGAAGGAAACCCGTCCAGAACAATGAAATATGAGAAGGAAACCCGTCCAGAACAATGAAATATGAGAGGGAAACCCGTCCAGAACAATGAAATATGAGAAGGAAACCCGTCCAGAACAATGAAATATGAGAGGGAAACCCGTCCAGAACAATGAAATATGAGAGGGAAACCCGTCCAGAACAATGAAATATGAGAGGAAACCCGTCCAGAACAATGAAATATGACAGGGAAACCCGTCCAGAACAATGAAATATGACAGGGAAACCTCTCCAGAACAATGAAATATGACAGGAAAACCCGTCCAAAACGATGAAATATAACAGTGAAACCCGTCCACAACAATGAAATATGAGAAGGAAACCCGTCCAGAACAAGGAAACATGACAAGGAAACCCGTCCGGAACAACGAAATATGAGAGGAAAACCCGTCCAGAACAATGAAATTTTACAGGAAAACCCGACCAGAACAATGAAAATTGAGAAGGAAACCCGTCCAGAACAATGAAATATGAGAGGGAAACCCGTCCAGAATAATGAAATATGAGAGGGAAACCCGTCCAGAACAAGGAAACATGACAAGGAAACCCGTCCGGAACAACGAAATATGAGAGGAAAACCCGTCCAGAACAATGAAATATGAGAAGGAAACCCGTCCAGAACAATGAAATATGACAGGGAAACCCGTCCTGAACAATGAAATATGAGAAGGAAACTCGTCAAGAACAATGAAATATGTCAGGGATCCCGTCCAGAACAATGAAATATGACAAGGAAACCCGTCCAGAACACTGAAATATGACAGGGATCCCGTCCACAACAATGAAATATGACAGGGAAACCCGTCCTGAACAATGAAATATGAGAAGGAAACTCGTCCAGAACAATGAAATATGAGAGGTAAACCCGATCTGAACAGTGAAATATGAGAAGGAAACCCGTCAAGAACAATGAAATATAACAGGGAAATCAGTCCTGAAAACTGAAATATGAGAGGAAACCCGTCCAGAACAATGAAATATGAGAAGGAAATCAGTCCAGAACAATGAAATATGGCAGGGAAACCCGTCCAGAACAATGAAATATGAGAAGGAAACCCGTCCAGAACAATGAAATATGAGAAGGAAACCCGTCCAGAACAATGAAATATGAGAAGGAAACCCGTCCAGAACAATGAAATATGACAGGGAAACCCGTCCAGAACAATGAAATATGAGAAGGAAACCCGTCCAGAACAATGAAATATGAGAAGGAAACCCGTCCAGAACAATGAAATATGAGAAGGAAACCCGTCCAGAACAATGAAATATGAGAGGGAAACCCGTCCAGAACAATGAAATATGACAGGGAAACCCGTCCAGAACAATGAAATATGACAAGGAAACCCGTCCAGAACAATGAAATATGACAGGGAAACCCGTCCAGAACAATGAAATATGACAGGGAAACCCGTCCAGAACAATGAAATATGACAGGGAAACCCGTCCAGAACAATGAAATATGACAAGGAAACCCGTCCAGAACAATGAAATATGAGAGAGAAACACGTCCAGAACAATGAAATATGACAAGGAAACCCGTCCAGAACAACGAAATATGACAGGAAACCCGTGCAGAACAATGAAATATAAGAAGGAAACCCGTCCAGAACAATGAAATATGAGAGGGAAACCCGTCCAGAACAATGAAATATGAGAAAAAACCCGTCCAGAACAATGAAATATGACATGGAAACCCGTCCAGAACAATGAAATATGAGAAGGAAACCCGTCCAGAACAATGAAATATGACAGGGAAACCCGTCCAGAACAATGAAATATGAGAAGGAAACCCGTCCAGAA
This sequence comes from Cherax quadricarinatus, assembly GCF_038502225.1. Lineage (NCBI taxonomy): Eukaryota > Metazoa > Arthropoda > Malacostraca > Decapoda > Parastacidae > Cherax > Cherax quadricarinatus. The sequence goes on along the minus strand of NW_027197035.1, from coordinate 59,794 downwards.
CAATGAAATATGACAGGGAAACCCGTCCAGAACAATGAAATATGAGAGGGAAACCCGTCCAGAACAATGAAATATGAGAGGGAAACCCGTCCAGAACAATGAAATATGAGAAGGAAACCCGTCCAGAACAATGAAATATGAGAGGGAAACCCGTCCAGAACAATGAAATATGACAGGGAAACCCGTCCAGAACAATGAAATATGACAGGGAAACCCGTCCAGAACAATGAAATATGACAGGGAAACCCGTCCAGAACAATGAAATATGAGAGGGAAACCCGTCCCGAACAATGAAATATGACAGGGAAACCCGTCCAGAACAATGAAACATGTTATTTATTTAGTAATGAAACATGAGAGGGAAACCCTCCAGAACAATGAAATATGACAGGGAAACCGTCTAGAACAATGAAATATGACAGGGAAACGAGTCCAGAACAATGCAATATGACAGGGAAACCCGTCCAGAACTATGAAATATGACAGGGAAACCCGTCCAGAACAATGAAATATGACAGAGAAACCCGTCCAGAACAATGAAATATGAGAAGGAAACCCTTCCAGAAGAATGAAATATGAGAAGGAAAATCTTCCAAAACAATGAAATATGACAGGGAAACCCGTCCAGAACAATGAAATATGACAGGGAAACCCGTCCAGAACAATGAAATATGACAGGGAAACCCGTCCAGAACAATGAAATATGACAGGGAAACCCGTCCAGAACAATGAAATATGAGAAGGAAACCCGTCCAGAACAATGAAATATGACAGGGAAACCCGTCCAGAACAATGAAATATGAGAGGGAAACCCGTCCAGAACAATGAAATATGAGAAGGAAACCCGTCCAGAACAATGAAATATGACAGGGAAACCCGTCCAGAACAATGAAATATGAGAAGGAAACCCGTCCAGAACAATGAAATATGAGAAGGAAACCCGTCCAGAACAATGAAATATGAGAGGGAAACCCGTCCAGAACAATGAAATATGAGAAGGAAACCCGTCCAGAACAATGAAATATGACAGGGAAACCCGTCCAGAACAATGAAATATGACAGGGAAACCCGTCCAGAACAATGAAATATGACAGGGAAACCCGTCCAGAACAATGAAATATGAGAAGGAAACCCGTCCAGAACAATGAAATATGACAGGGAAACCAGTCCAGAACAATGAAATATGACAGGGAAACCCGTCCAGAACAATGAAATATGACAGGGAAACCCGTCCAGAACAATGAAATATGACAGGGAAACCCGTCCAGAACAATGAAATATGAGAGGGAAACCCGTCCAGAACAATGAAATATGAGAAGGAAACCCGTCCAGAACAATGAAATATGAGAAGGAAACCCGTCCAGAACAATGAAATATGACAGGGAAACCCGTCCAGAACAATGAAATATGACAGGGAAACCCGTCCAGAACAATGAAATATGACAGGGAAACCCGTCCAGAACAATGAAATATGACAGGGAAACCCGTCCAGAACAATGAAATATGAGAGGAAACCCGTCCAGAACAATGAAATATGACAGGGAAACCCGTCCAGAACAATGAAATATGAGAAGGAAACCCGTCCAGAACAATGAAATATGACAGGGAAACCCGTCCAGAACAATGAAATATGAGAAGGAAACCCGTCCAGAACAATGAAATATGACAGGGAAACCCGTCCAGAACAATGAAATATGAGAAGGAAACCCGTCCAGAACAATGAAATATGACAGGGAAACCCGTCCAGAACAATGAAATATGAGAAGGAAACCCGTCCAGAACAATGAAATATGAGAAGGAAACCCGTCCAGAACAATGAAATATGAGAGGGAAACCCGTCCAGAACAATGAAATATGACAGGGAAACCCGTCCAGAACAATGAAATATGACAGGGAAACCCGTCCAGAACAATGAAATATGACAGGGAAACCCGTCCAGAACAATGAAATATGACAGGGAAACCCGTCCAGAACAATGAAATATGAGAGGGAAACCAGTCCAGAACAATGAAATATGAGAAGGAAACCCGTCCAGAACAATGAAATATGACAGGGAAACCCGTCCAGAACAATGAAATATGAGAAGGAAACCCGTCCAGAACAATGAAATATGAGAATGAAACCCGTCCAGAACAATGAAATATGAGAGGGAAACCCGTCCAGAACAATGAAATATGAGAAGGAAACCCGTCCAGAACAATGAAATATGAGAGGGAAACCCGTCCAGAACAATGAAATATGAGAAGGAAACCCGTCCAGAACAATGAAATATGAGAAGGAAACCCGTCCAGAACAATGAAATATGAGAAGGAAACCCGTCCAGAACAATGAAATATGAGAAAAAACCCGTCCATAACAATGAAATATGAGAAGGAAACCCGTCCTGATCAACGAAATATGAGAAGGAAACCCGTCCAGAACAATGAAATATGCGAAGGAAACCCGTCCAGAACAATGAAATATGAGAAGGAAACCCGTCCAGAACAATGAAATATGAGAAAGAAACCCGTCCAGAACAATGAAATATGAGAAGGAAACCCGTCCAGAACAATGAAATATGAGAAGGAAACCCGTCCAGAACAATGAAATATGACAGGGAAACCCGTCCAGAACAATGAAATATGACAGGGAAACCAGTCTAGAACAATGAAATATGAGAAGGAAACCCGTCCAGAACAATGAAATATGAGAGGGAAACCCGTCCAGAACAATGAAATATGAGAAGGAAACCCGTCCAGAACAATGAAATATGAGAGGGAAACCCGTCCAGAACAATGAAATATGAGAAGGAAACCCGTCCAGAACAATGAAATATGAGAGGGAAACCCGTCCAGAACAATGAAATGTGACAGGGAAACCAGTCGAGAACAATGAAATATGACAGGGAAACACGTCCAGAACAATGAAATATTGCAGGGAAACCCGTCCAGAACAATGAAAAATGACAGGGAAACCCGTCCAGAACAATGAAATGTGACAGGGAAACCCGTCCAGAACAATGAAATAAGAGAAGGAAACCGTCAAGAACAATGAAATATGAGAAGGAAACTTTCCAGAACCATGATATATGACAGGGAAACCCGTCCAGATCGATGAAATATGACAGGAAAACCCGTCCATAAAAAGGAAATATGAGAAGGAAACCCGTACAGAACAAGGAAAAATGAGAACGAAACCCGTAAAGAACAATGAAATATGAGAAGAAAACCCGTCCAGAACAATGAAATATGAGAAGGAAACCCGTCCAGAACAATGAAATATGAGAAGGAAACCCGTCCAGAACAATGAAATATGAGAAGGAAACCCGTCCAGAACAATGAAATATGACAGGAAGACCCGTCCAGAACAATGAAATATGACAAGGAAACCCGTCCAGAACAATGAAATATGACAAGGAAACCCGTCCAGAACAATGAAATATGAGAAGGAAACCCGTCCAGAACAATGAAATATGAGAAGGAAACCCGTCCAGAACAATGAAATATGACAGGGAAACCCGTCCAGAACAATGAAATATGACAGTGAAACCCGTCCAGAACAATGAAATATGAGAAGGAAACCCGTCCAGAACAATGAAATATGACAGGGAAACCCGTCCAGAACAATGAAATATGACAGGGAAACCCGTCCAGAACAATGAAATATGACAGAGAAACCCGTCCAGAACAATGAAATATGACAGGGAAACCCGTCCAGAACAATGAAATATGAGAGGGAAACCCGTCTAGAACAATGAAATGTGACAGGAAACCGTCCAAACAATGAAATATGACAAAGAAACCAGTCCAGAACAATGAAATATGACAGGGAAACCCGTCCAGAACAATGAAATATGACAGGGAAACCCGTCCAGAACAATGAAATATGACAGGGAAACCCGTCCAGAACAATGAAATATGACAGGGAAACCTGTCCAGAACAATGAAATATGAGAAGGAAACCGTCCAGAACAATGAAATATGACAGGGAAACCCGTCCAGAACAATGAAATATGAGAGGGAAACCCGTCCAGAACAATGAAATATGAGAAGGAAACCCGTCCAGAACAATGAAATATGACAGGGAAACCCGTCCAGAACAATGAAATATGACAGGGAAACCCGTCCATAACAATGAAATATGAGAAGGAAACCAGTCCAGAACAATGAAATATGACAGGGAAACCCGTCCAGAACAATGAAATATGACAGGGAAACCCGTCCAGAACATTGAAATATGACAGGGAAACCCGTCCAGAACAATGAAATATGAGAACGAAACCCGTCCAGAACAATGAAATATGACAGAGAAACCCGTCCAGAACAATGAAATATGAAAGGGAAATCCGTCTTTAAGAATGAAATGTGAGAAGGAAACTCGTCAAGAACAATGAAATATGACAGGGAAAACCGTCCAGAACAATGAAATATGAGAAGGAAAGCCGTCCAAAACAACGAAATATGAGAAGGAAACCCGTCCAGAACAATGAAATATGATAGTGAAACCAGTCCAAAACAAAGAAATATGACACGGAAACCCGTCCAAAACAACGAAATATGAGAAGGAAACCCGTCCAGAACAATGAAAAATGAGAGGGAAACCCGTCCCTAACAATGAAATATGAGAAGGAAACCCGTCCAGAACAATGAAATATGACAGGGAAACCCGTCCAGAACAATGAAATATGACAGGGAAACCCGTCCAGAACAATGAAATATGAGAAGGAAACCCGTCCAGAACAATGAAATATGAGAGGGAAACCCGTCCAGAACAATGAAATATGACAGGAAAACCCGTCCAGAACAATGAAATATGAGAGGGAGACCCGTCCAGAACAATGAAATATGACAGGAAAACCCGTCCAGAACAATGAAATATGAGAAGGAAACCCGTCCAGAACAATGAAATATGAGAAGGAAACCCGTCCAGAACAACGAAATATGAGAAGGAAACCCGTCCAGAACAATGAAATATGAGAGGGAAACCCGTCCAGAACAATGAAATATGACAAGGAAACCCGTCCAGAACAACGAAATATGACAAGGAAACCCGTCCAGAACAATGAAATATGAGAGAGAAACCCGTCCAGAACAATGAAATATGACAGGGAAACCCGTCCAGAACAATGAAATATGAGAAGGAAACCCGTCCAGAACAATGAAATATGAGAGGGAAACCCGTCCAGAACAATGAAATATGACAGGGAAACCCGTCCAGAACAATGAAATATGACAGGGAAACCCGTCCAGAACAATGAAATATGAGAAGGAAACTCGTCCAGAACAATGAAATATGACAGGGATCCCGTCGAGAACTATGAAATATGACATGGAAACCCGTCCAGAACAATGAAATATGAGAAGGAAACCCGTCCAGAAGAATGAAATATGACCGGGAAACCCGTCCAGAACAATGAAATATGAGAAGGAAACCCGTCCAGAACAATGAAATATGACAGGGAAACCCGTCCAGAACAATGAAATATGACAGGGAAACCCGTCCAGAACAATGAAATATGACAGGGAAACCCGTCCAGAACAATGAAATATGAGAGGGAAACCCGTCCAGAACAATGAAATATGACAGGGAAACCCGTCCAGAACAATGAAATATGACAGGGAAACCCGTCCAGAACAATGAAATATGAGAAGGAAACCCGTCCAGAACAATGAAATATGACAGGGAAACCCGTCCAGAACAATGAAATATGACAGGGAAACCCGTCCATAACAATGAAATATGAGAAGGAAACCCGTCCAGAACAATGAAATATGAGAATGAAACCCGTCCACAACAATGAAACATGAGAATGAAACCCGTCCAGAACAATGAAATATGACAGGGAAACCCGTCCAGAACAATGAAATATGAGAAGGAAACCCGGCCACAACAATGAAATATGAGAAAGAAACCCATCCAGAACAATGAAATATGACAGGAAACCCCGTCCAGAACAATGAAATATGACAGGGAAACCCGTCCAGAACAATGAAATATGACAGGGAAACCCGTCCAGAACAATGAAATATGAGAAGGAAACCCGTCCAGAACAATGAAATATGACATGGAAACCCGTCCAGAACAACGACAAATGAGAGGGAAACCCGTCCATAACAATGAAATATGAGAGGGAAACCAGTTCAGAACAATAAAATATGACAGGAAAACCCGTCCAGAACAATGAAATATGAGAGGGAAACCGTCAAGAACAATGAAATATGAGAAGGAAACCCGTCCAGAACAATGAAATATGAGAAGGAAACCCGTCCAGAACAATGAAATATGAGAAGGAAACCCGTCAGGAACAAAGAAATATGACAGGGAAACCCGGCCAGAACAATGAAATATGAGAAGGAAACCCGTCAGGAACAATGAAATATGAAAAGGAAACCCGTCAAGAACAATGAAATATGAGAAGGAAACCCGTCCAGAACAATGAAATATGACAGGGAAACCCGTCCAGAACAATGAAATATGAGAAGGAAACTCGTCCAGAACAATGAAATATGACAGGGAACCCGTCCAGAACAATGAAATATGACAGGGAAACCCGTCAAGAACAATGAAATATGACAGGGAAACCCGTCCAGAACAATGAAATATGACAGGGAAACCTGTCCAGAACAATGAAATATGAGAAAAAACCCGTCCAGAACAATGAAATATGAGAAGGAAACCCGTCCAGAACAATGAAATATGACAGGGAAACCCGTCCAGAACAATGAAATATGACAGGGAAACCCGTCCAGAACAATGAAATATGAGAGGGAAACCCGTCCAGAACAATGAAATATGAGAGGGAAACCCGTTCAGAACAATGAAATATGAGAAGGGAAAAAGTGCAGAACAATGAAATATGACAAGGAAACCCGTCCAGAACAATGAAATATGACAGGGAAACCCGTCCAGAACAATGAAATATGACAGGGAAACCCGTCAAGAACAATGAAATATGACAAGGAAACCCGTCCAGAACAATGAAATATGACAGGAAAACCCGTCCAGAACAATGAAATATGAGAGGGAAACCCGTCCAGAACAATGAAATATGAAAGGGAAACCCGTCCAGAACAATGAAATATGAGAAGGAAACCCGTCCAGAACAATGAAATATGACAGGGAAACCCGTCCAGAACAATGAAATATGAGAGGAAAACCCGTCCAGAACAATGAAATATGAGAGGGAAACCCGTCCAGAACAATGAAATATGACAGGGAAACCCGTCCAGAACAATGAAATATGAGAACGAAACCCATAAAGAACAATGAAATATGAGAAGGAAACCCGTCCAGAACAATGAAATATGGCAGCGAAACCCGTTCAGAATAATGAAATATGAGAAGGAAACCCGTCCAGAACAATGAAACATGAGAGGGAAACCCGTCCAGAACAATGAGATATAAGAGGGAAACGCGTCCAGAACAATGAAATATGATAGGGAAACCCGTCCAGAACAATGAAATATGAGAAGGAAACCCGTCCAGAACAATGAAATATGAGAGGGAAACCCGTCCAGAACAATGAAATATGAGAAGGAAACCCGTCCAGAACAATGAAATATGACAGGGAAACCCGTCCAGAACAATGAAATATGACAGGGAAACCCGTCCAGAACAATGAAATATGACAGGGAAACCCGTCCAGAACAATGAAATATGAGAAGGAAACCCGTCCAGAACAATGAAATATGAGAAGGAAACACGTCCAGAACAATGAAATATGAGAAGGAAACCCGTCCAGAACAATGAAATATGAGAAGGAAACCAGTCCAGAACAATGAAATATGAGAAGGAAACCCGTCCAGAACAATGAAATATGAGAAGGAAACCCGTCCAGAACAATGAAATATGAGAGGGAAACCCGTCCAGAACAATGAAATATGAGAGGGAAACCCGTCCAGAACAATGAAATATGACAGGGAAACCCGTCCAGAACAATGAAATATGAGATGGAAACCCGTCCAGAACAATGAAATATGACAGGGAAACCCGTCCATAACAATGAAATATGAGAAGGAAACCCGTCCAGAACAATGAAATATGACAGGGAAACCCGTCCAGAACAATGAAATATGAGAAGGAAACCCGTCAAGAACAATGAAATATGACAGGGAAACCCGTCCAGAACAATGAAATATGAGAGGGAAACCCGTCCAGAACAATGAAATATGAGAAGGAAACCCGTCCAGAACAATGAAATATGACAGGGAAACCCGTCCAAAACAATGAAACATGAGAAGGAAACCCGTGAGCAGCAATGAAATATGACAGGGAAACCCGTTGAGAACAATGAAATATGAGGAGAAAACCCGTCCAGAACAAAGAAATATGACAGGAAACCCGTCCAGAACAACGAAATATGAGATGGAAACCCGTCAGGAACAATGAAATATGAAAGGGAAACCCGTCCAGAACAATGATATATTACAGGGAAACCCGTTCAGAACAATGAAAAATGACAGAGAAACCCGTCCAAAACAATGAAATATGAGAAGGAAACCCGTCCAGAACAATGAAATATGACAAAGAAACCAGTCAAGAACAATGAAATATGACAGGGAAACCCGTCCAGAACAATGAAATATGAGAAGGAAATCCGTCCAGAACAATGAAATATGACAGGGAAACCCGTCCAGAACAATGAAATATGACAGGGAAACCCGTCAAGAACAAGGAAATATGAGATGGAAATCCCCCCAGAACAATGAATTATGAGATGGAAACCCGATCAGAACAATGATACATGAGAGGGAAACCCGTCCAGAACAACGAAATATGAGAAAGAAACCCGTCCAGAACAACGAAATATGGAGAAACCCATCCAGAATAATGAAATATGAGATGGAAACATGTCAAGAACAATGATATATGACAGCGAAAAGTGTCCATAACAATGAAATATGAGAAGGAAACCCGTCCAGAACAATGAAATATGACATGGAATCCCGTCGAGAACAACTAAATATGAGAAGAAAACCCGTCCAGACCTTTGAAATATGACAAATAAACCCGTCGAGAACAATGAAATATGACAGGAAAACCCGAAGAACAATGAAATATGACAGGAAAAATCTTCCAGATCAATGAAATATGACAGTTAAACCCTTTCAAAACAATGAAATACGACAGGAAACCCGTCCAGAACAATGAAATATGAAAATGAAAACAGTCCAGAACAATGAAATATGAGAAGGAAACCCGTCCAGCACCATGAAATATTAGAAGGAAACCCGTTAGTAACAATGAAATATGACAGGAAAACCCGTCCAGAAGAATGAAATATGACAGGGAAACTCGACCAGAACAATGAAATATGATAAGGAAACCCGTCCAGAACAATGAAATATGAGAAGGAAACTCGTCCAGAACAATGAAATATGAGAATGAAACCCGTCCAGAACAAGGAAATATGAGAAGGAAACCCGTCCAGAACAAGGAAATATGAGAAGGAAACCATTCAAAACAATGAAATGTGAGAAGGAGACCCGTCCAGAACAATGAAATATGACAGGGAAACCAGTCCAGAACAAAGAAATATGAGAAGGAAACCCGTTAAGAACAATGAAATATGACAGGGAAACCCGTCCAGAACAATGAAATATGAGAAGTAAACCCGTCCAGAACAATGAAATATGAGAAGTAAACCCGTCACAAGAACAACGAAATATGACAGGGAAACCCGTCCAGAACAATGAAATATGACAGGGAAACCCGTCCAGAACAATGAAATATGAGAAGGAAACCAGCAACAACAAAACATGGAAACCCTGTCCAAAACAATAACAATGAAATATGACAGGGAAACCCGTCCAGAACAATGAAATATGAGAAGGAAACCCGTCAAGAACAATGAAATATGAGAAAGGAAACCCGGGAATCCCGTTCAGAACAATGAACAATGAAATTGTGACAGGGAAACCCGTCCAGATCAATGACATATGAGAAGGAAACCCGTCAAGAAAAATGAAATATGAGATGGAAGCCCGACAGGAAATATGACAGGGAAACCCGTCCAGAACAATGATAATATGACAAGAAATATGAAACCCGTCCAGAACAATGATACATGAGAAGGAAACCCGTTAAAAACAAGGAAATATGACAGGGAAACCCGTGAGGAACAATGAAATATGAGAGTGAAATCCGTCCTGAGCAATGAAATATGAGAAGGAAACCCATCCAGAACAATGAAATGATCCAGAACAATGAAGGAAACCCGTCAAGAACAATGAAATATGAGATGGAAACCCGTCCAAAACAATGAAATATGAGAAGGAAACCCTTCCAGAACAATGAAATATGGAACGGAAGCCCATCCAGAACAATGAAATATGAGAAGGAAACCCGTCCAGAACAATGAAATATGATATGGAATCCCGTCCAGAGCAATGAAATATTAGACGGAAACCCGTCCAAAACAATGAAATATGAGAACGAAACCCTTCCAGAACAATGAAATATGACAGCGAAACCCGTCCAGTACAATGAAATATGAGACGGAAACCGGTCCAAACAGTGAGATATCACAGGGAAACCCGTCCAGAAGAATGAAATATGAGAAGGAAACCAGTCCAGAACAACAAAATATTATAGGAAAACCAGTCCAGAACAATGAAATATGACAGGAATACCCGTCCAGAACAATGAAATATGACAGGAATACCCGTCCAGGACAATGAAATATGAGAAGGAAACCCGCCATGAACAATGAAATATGACTGGGAAACCGTCAAGAACAATGAGAAGGGAACCAGTCAGAAACGATAAAATATGACAGGGAAACCCGTCCATAACAATGAAATATGAGAAGGAAACCCGTCCAGGACAATGAAATATGATAGGAAAACCCATCCAGAATAGTGAAATATTAGAGGGAAACCCGTCCATAACAATGAAATATGACAGGGAAACCTGTCCAGACTATCGAAATATGAGAAGGAAACCCGTCCAGAACAATGAAATATGAGAAGGGAACCCATCAGGAACAATGAAATATGAGGAAAACCCGTCAGTAACAATGAAATATGAGAAGAAAACCCGTCCAGTACAATGAAATATGAGATGGAAACCTGTCAGCAACAATGAAATATGACAGGGAAACCCGTCCAGAACAAGGACATATGAGGAGGAAACCCGTCCAGAACAATGAAATATCAGATGGAAGCCCGACAGGAACAATGAAATATAAAACGGAAACCCGTCCGGAACAATGATACATGAGAAGGAAACCTGTAAAGAACAAGGAAATATGACAGGGAAACACGACCAGAACAACGAAATATGAGAAAGCAACCCGTCCAGAACAACGAAATATGACAGGGAAACCCATACGGAACAATGAAATATTAGATGGAAACCCGTGAGGAACAATGAAATATGACAGGGAAATCCGTCCTGAGCAATGAAATATGAGAAGGAAGCCTGTCCAGAACAATGAAATATGAGGGGAATGTATGAGAGTATAGTTTTACCAACGCTCTTATATGGGTGTGAAGCATGGGTGATGAATGTTGCAGCGAGGAGAAGGCTGGAGGCAGTGGAGATGTCATGTCTGAGAGCAATGTGTGGTGTGAATATGATGCAGAGAATTCGTAGTTTGGAAGTTAGGAGGTGCAGGATTGCCAAAACTGTTGTCCAGAGGGCTGAGGAAGGGTTGAGGTGGTACGCACATGTAGAGAGAATGGAGCGAAACAGAATGACTTCAAGAGTGTATCAGTCTGTAGCGAAAGGAAGGTGGGGTAGGGGTCGGCCTAGGAAAGGTTGGAGGGAGGGGGTAAATTAGGTTGTGTGCGAGGGGCTTGGACTTCTAGCGGGCATGCGTGAGCGTGTTTGATAGGAGTGAATGGAGACAAATGGTTTTTAATACTTGACCTGCTGTTGGAGTGTGAGCAAAGTAACATTTATGAAGGGATTCAGGGAAACCGGCAGGCCGGACTTGAGTCCTGGAGATGGGAAGTACAGTGCCTGCACTCTGAAGGAGGGGTGTTAATGTTGCAGTTTAAAAACTGTAGTGTAAAACACACTTCTGGCAAGACAGTGATGGAGTGAATGATGGTGAAAGTTTTTCTTTTTCGGGCCACCCTGCCTTGGTCGGAATCGGCCAGTGTGTTAATAAAAAAAAACTATGGTGACATCACACATCTTTGTCCAAGTCCTACTTTTACTGGAAAATAATCTCCTTCTTTCGTACATACTCTAACCTGAGCCTCACTATCCTTGTAAAAACTCTTCACTGTTTTCAGTAACCTGCCTCCTATTCCATACATTTGCAACATCTGTCACATTGCCCCCCTATCCACCTTGTCATATACCTTTTCCAAATCCATAAATGAATGCCACAAAAGCGTCTTACCCTTATCTAAATACTGTTCACCTATATGTTTCACTGTAAACACTTGGTCTATACTCCCCCTACCTTTCGTAAAGCCTTCTTTATTCATCTGCTGTCCTTTTCTCCGTCTTAATCTTAATTCTTTCAATAATAACTACCATACACTTTACCAGGTATACTCAGCAGACTTATTCCCCTATAATTTTTGCACACACTTTTATTCTCTTTGCCTTTATACAAAGTAACTATGTATGTTTTCTGTTAATCCCTAGATACCTTACTCTCTTCCATTTATGTATAGTTGGTTAGGTCTCATCTAGATTATGCTGCACTGTTTTTGTCACTATTACAGAATAGACATAAATGCGCTGGAAAAAGTACAGAGAAGGATGACAAAGTTGATCCCATGTATCAAATTTTTCCCACGAGGGTAAACTGAGAGCATTGAATCTGCACTCTTGAAAGGCATAGAATTAGGGGGAATATGATTGAAGTGTATAAATGAAAAAAAAAAGGAATATATAAAGTGGAAGTAAACAACATGCTAGAAATATCTAACCTAGACAGGAATCGCAGCAATTGGAACAAGTTGGATCACTTTGGATTAAGAAAAGATATAGGAAAGCTTAGGTTTGTTTTGTAATAGAGTTGTGGATGAGTGGAACAAACTCCCAAGTCGAGTTATTGATGCTAAATCCTTGAGTAGCTTTAAAAATCGTATTCATAAGCAAATGAATACTTGTCAAACCTATGGGTGTGACTTGGACCTGCCTAGCATGGGTCAATAGCCCTGTTACAGCCTTCCTTCCTCTCTTATTTTTTGTTCTTGTGTCAGTGAGTTATCTCGGTTGATAGTTTTGCAACCTTAACTTAATTTTAATAACCTTCCACCCATTTGATGCAATTTTATGCAGCTTATTTGTTAAGCAAGTAGCATATTCTTATATTTTTTTTTACCAACCCATAGTTTGCCTGATCCCCCAGACGTGCGCGCCTCGTCACTAATATCTGAGACAGATATTAGTGAGTGTAATGAAGGCTACCGTGTGATGATGTCACCGGCCTCTGCGTGATACTTCACTCATCAGCTGCACTCATCTTTTACTTCAAACAAGCCCATCTAGGAGGAACAGCCCATCCAGGCTTACTTCAGGATTCATAGACTGTGACACCACTACAGACCAATGGCCTTAGAAACCACGCCTTGTAAGCCTCACCTTACACTTACATCAACGACCTACACACTGTCTCTGCCTGCTGGCTCATTTCCACCACCATCTTTCCTCTTTCCCTTTAACAAGAGCTTACATGAACCCATGTCTTAATTCATCCGGTTTCCTTTGTAGTTTACACACGTGACTAACCTGGGGTTCCTGCTATTCCTGTCATACCTGATTAAAATACATATTTTATTAATTATTATTATTATTATCATTATTATTATTATTAATAAAGTTCTGCGCATTTATTCGATATCTGTATTTTGATTTAATTATGAGATTTTTTTATTATATCATGGTTTTCTTTTCCTGAGCAGGGGCGGTGACCCCCTTCCTTTCCCTGAGATAACTGGCAAGCTTGCCAGGATGCATAGGAATATAAGAACGTTGAGTTACAATGTCAAATGCTTGAATCATGTTAGATTTTGCTTCGTAAGTTTATGAGAAGTCATTACTGTCTGTCTTTAATAATTCTGTGGTTCAGCGTAACTTAGACTTTCTGGTTATTGTCAGGTTTCCAGCCTTTGATCAGGGGAATATTAATGATCGACTTTTATGTCGTATTACCAGTGTTGTGGAGATTATGTGATTGTTGTATTACCAGTGTTGTGGAGATTATGCGATTGTTGTATTACCAGTGTTGTGGAGATTATGTGATTGTTGTATTACCAGTGTTGTGGAGATTATGCGATTGTTGTATTACCAGTGTTGTGGAGATTATGTGATTGTTGTATTACCAGTGTTATGGAGATTGTGATTGTTGTATTACTGGTGTTGTGGAGATTGTGATTGTTGTATTACCAGTGTCGTGGAGATTGTGTGATTGTTGTATTACCAGTGTTGTGGAGATTATGTGGTTGTTGTATTGCCAGTGTTTTGGAGATTGTGATTGTTGTATTGCCAGTGTTGTGGAGATTGTGATTGTTGTATTACCGGTGTTGTGGAGATTGTGATTGTTGTATTACCAGTGTTGTGGAGATTGTGATTGTTGTATTACCAGTGTTTTGGAGATTGTGACTGTTGTATTGCCAGTGTTGTGGAGATTGTGATTGTTGCATTACCAGTGTTGTGGAGATTGTGATTGTTGCATTACCAGTGTTGTGGAGATTGTGATTGTTGTAGAACAATTGTTTGGTTTGATAAATGAGACATTGGAAGTGTTTCATCAGGCTGTGGCTTCTTCAGTCCTATGTAGAGAAAGCCGGAAGATGAGGAGTTTAAGGATGCTGAGGGACTGACGACCTCAAACTCCTCCTCATCTTCCACCTTTCTCTGTATTGGACTGAAGAAGCCACAGTCTGGCGAAACATTTCCAGAATAAAGATTCCCAAATGTTGCACAAGTGTTTCATTAATGTACTCGTTGGGTTTGTCTCTCAGTTTTAATTCTATTAAGACAGAAGTAGACATGAAAACATTTATCATTGACTTTAAATAAGTTAGCTTAAATTTTCCCTCTGTGAAAGTGTTGTGACCTTCAACTTAAGTTTTGTTTCCAACTACTTTTCTGTCTTCACCATTTATTCAATTTTCTTTACTTATTTCTATGTTGTGTGGAGTAGTCTGGAGTCACACTGAGCGTGAGTACTTTGCCAGGTTTTCAAACACGGAAGCTGCAGCATTTTGTAACAATGAGTAAAGAACTGGGTCGCTCAGGTAGTTATATAAGTAATTTCAATGCTGTTAAGTTAGAGTAAAAACAACAGAAAGAAAGAGGTAGGACAGAGCATGAAGACAGGAGATATAGCGACTGGAGAGCTATGCAAGAGCTGCAGAGCGGGATCACCAAGTGAGACTAAAATGATTAGAAGGTTTAGCTAAACCGAGGAAACAAGAACAATAATGATTAGAGATGAAGCATAGGAAATTAGAATTGGTAAGAAACTTGATGAAGGTATTCTGGAGAGTCAGCTGTGGGTCCGGGCTTCAAAGTGCCTAAAATATCCCCTCATACACAAGACGATGACTTAACTGCTTACGAAATCAGGTTTGAAAACGCAGCTACACTTTGCGAATGACATGCTGTTTCCTGCAAGACTAGTTTTATTGTTCACAGATACTTACTTCCCTTGATATATATTTTGCTTGACCTGGTTAAGTCATTTTACGTTACTCACAGCTTTAAAAAGCTAAAATTAACGCTTTTAAGAATTCTATTTGCAGATATAGAAGCGAGAGTTGGAACTATAGATTTTCGTCTAATCAAAATTATGCACAATTTTTACCCTCCCTGACCAGGTTATTTAATTATTGGATCCAGAGTGCAGACATTGATCTAGACTTTGATTCACTCATTGACTTCATGGTGGGTGATCAGTTCCTCTTCACTCACTAATGAAATCGGAGAGAAAAAGTTATTTTCTGAGGTTGAGATGGCTGAAGCCGAGGATTTATACGCCTCAGTTCATAATTTTTATCTTAAAGAAAGTATAAAGTCTAAGTGTAAAAGGCAGAAACTCTCTAAACCTGCTAAACAACATGGAAGTAAAACTCTGAGTTCATAATAAAATGTTTTACTTGTGAAACAGGACAAAATAAACTTATTGTCCTAAAAGGAAAACCTAAACTGTCGACAGTTTTGCTGATATTGACAGTAATATATGTTACGACTAATCTGGAATTTATTTACACCTATATATATATATATATATATATATATATATATATATATATATATATATATATATATATATATATATATATATATATATATATATATATATATATATATATATATATATATATATATATATATATATATATATATATATACAAATAGAGGAATGGAGAGAGATTCGTAGCCCAGGGGTAGAGCGCTGGACCTGCAACCGTTCACCACCACAGTTCGAATCCCCGTACATTCTTGTGTTTATTTACTGACAGTCGTCTTTTACGAATTATCTCAAATTCATAGACTATATGAACTTGAGGAGTATAAGGCTACTGGAGCTGTGGGTAAGGATATTTAGGACACAGTTGGAGGCCTCTGGTGACACACCAGAAACTGGGTAACTTTTCTATTAGAAGCCTCGTAGCTCAGTGGTAGAGCATTGGATCTAATACTAATCAGGACAATAGTTTGTATCTCCGTCCATTCTTCTGTTTATCTACACACACACACACACACAAACACACACACACACACACACACACACACACACACACACACACACACACACACACACACACACACACACACATGGGAGGATAATGAAATCAGTTTCTGTAAGTATCCACGGCCACGAATGTGCTGGTGTTAGGAGTGGCATGTCCAGTATACTTGCTGGACACCTAACGTTTGAGGGATGGTGGCGTAGTTGACTAATGCGTCAAGAATTAAGCTTCAAGGAACGCTGGCTAAATATCTCGGGTCCCAGATTTTACTTACAGTACTTTTATTTAAAGTCACAACTTAAGGGCACAAACTACATCAGAATTAATGCTGTGATAAAGCATCGGCGATAACTTTACATACGGTGAAGACTGAGGCTAGTGCTACACCACGTAATTATGATAGGAGCGATTTCTCATATGGGAGAACTGTTGCCAGCCCAAATAAAACACATCTAGCCATTGTCACTCACCTTGTAATAAATAGTGATGAGGCGACGGCAGCGTTACGCATCACACAATGCCTTCAGCAGCTCGTTACAAATTCTACGAATTAAATTACCCATGATATCACTGCGACCATCGCTCTGGAACGAGAGTATTAATATTATTCATGAATTTGTGGGTTTAGTGATGAGGTCTAGTCCCATACTTGGATAGTTCATTACTACAGTCTCATTGCGTGCTCCGCAAATGATGCCGTGAGACGCGTGTCCTAGCAGTTATTTTTCAGCATCATAATGCATGAATCAAGGAGACTAGCAGCACAGATGCTGAGGTGATCAAACCCTCTATTCGCCTTCTAAGTAAATTAGCATCAAACTCTTTCTCTGAGTCATAGATCAGTTCTTCTGAGGGTAAATCTACAAGTTACTATAACTACATTAGATCACTATATGGAGGAGGTTTATATGAAGGAGATGAGTCTAGTGAGGCTCATATTAACCATGCTCACTGAAATGATTCTTTGCAGTCAGCTGAAAAAGCTGCGTTAATAGGATCGGGCTGTAATGCATTTTTTATGGAATTAGTGCGCATTAGAACCCTCGATAGTCTCCTGTTCTTCAACAGCTTTACAGTTAACATTCAACTGTATGTGGTGGCTACGCAGGTCAAACTGTCTGATCCAAGTCATTGAACTACTGTAATTCTCAGACCAGGTGGAATGTAAACACTTACGTCATTTGTTGGGCGCATCGGCCACTTGATAAATGTTGTTGGATTGTTTGTCCAGGTAGACGTAGCAGCGTGCAGTGCTTGGTAGACGCAGCAGCGTGCAGTGCTTGGTAGACGCAGCAGCGTGCAGTGCTTGGTAGACGCAGCAGCGTGCAGTGCTTGGTAGACGCAGCAGCGTGCAGTGCTTGGTAGACGCAGCAGCGTGCAGTTCTTGGTAGACGCAGCAGCGTGCAGTGCTTGGTAGACGCAGCAGCGTGCAGTGCTTGGTAGACGCAGCAGCGTGCAGTGCTTGGTAGACGCAGCAGCGTGCAGTGCTTGGTAGACGCAGCAGCGTGCAGTGCTTGGTAGACGCAGCAGCGTGCAGTGCTTGGTAGACGCAGCAGCGTACAGTGCTTGGTAGACGCAGCAGCGTGCAGTGCTTGGTAGACGCAGCAGCGTGCAGTGCTTGGTAGACGCAGCAGCGTGCAGTGCTTGGTAGACGCAGCAGCGTGCAGTGCTTGGTAGACGCAGCAGCGTGCAGTGCTTGGTAGACGCAGCAGCGTGCAGTGCTTGGTAGACGCAGCAGCGTGCAGTGCTTGGTAGACGCAGCAGCGTGCAGTGCTTGGTAGACGCAGCAGCGTGCAGTGCTTGGTAGACGCAGCAGCGTGCAGTGCTTGGTAGACGCAGCAGCGTGCAGTGCTTGGTAGACGCAGCAGCGTGCAGTGCTTGGTAGACGCAGCAGCGTGCAGTGCTTGGTAGACGCAGCAGCGTGCAGTGCTTGGTAGACGCAGCAGCGTGCAGTGCTTGGTAGACGCAGCAGCGTGCAGTGCTTGGTAGACGCAGCAGCGTGCAGTGCTTGGTAGACGCAGCAGCGTGCAGTGCTTGGTAGACGCAGCAGCGTGCAGTGCTTGGTAGACGCAGCAGCGTGCAGTGCTTGGTAGACGCAGCAGCGTGCAGTGCTTGGTAGACGCAGCAGCGTGCAGTGCTTGGTAGACGCAGCAGCGTGCAGTGCTTGGTAGACGCAGCAGCGTGCAGTGCTTGGTAGACGCAGCAGCGTGCAGTGCTTGGTAGACGCAGCAGCGTGCAGTGCTTGGTAGACGCAGCAGCGTGCAGTGCTTGGTAGACGCAGCAGCGTGCAGTGCTTGGTAGACGCAGCAGCGTGCAGTGCTTGGTAGACGCAGCAGCGTGCAGTGCTTGGTAGACGCAGCAGCGTGCAGTGCTTGGTAGACGCAGCAGCGTGCAGTGCTTGGTAGACGCAGCAGCGTGCAGTGCTTGGTAGACGCAGCAGCGTGCAGTGCTTGGTAGACGCAGCAGCGTGCAGTGCTTGGTAGACGCAGCAGCGTGCAGTGCTTGGTAGACGCAGCAGCGTGCAGTGCTTGGTAGACGCAGCAGCGTGCAGTGCTTGGTAGACGCAGCAGCGTGCAGTGCTTGGTAGACGCAGCAGCGTGCAGTGCTTGGTAGACGCAGCAGCGTGCAGTGCTTGGTAGACGCAGCAGCGTGCAGTGCTTGGTAGACGCAGCAGCGTGCAGTGCTTGGTAGACGCAGCAGCGTGCAGTGCTTGGTAGACGCAGCAGCGTGCAGTGCTTGGTAGACGCAGCAGCGTGCAGTGCTTGGTAGACGCAGCAGCGTGCAGTGCTTGGTAGACGCAGCAGCGTGCAGTGCTTGGTAGACGCAGCAGCGTGCAGTGCTTGGTAGACGCAGCAGCGTGCAGTGCTTGGTAGACGCAGCAGCGTGCAGTGCTTGGTAGACGCAGCAGCGTGCAGTGCTTGGTAGACGCAGCAGCGTGCAGTGCTTGATCACCATCAGCAACTGATAGTATGTACGAGCTCTTCATGCTTTAAAATGGTGCCAGCAACACTTCTTTATAATTTCATGAACGAGAGAGAAATGTCGTTTTGGGAAATCGTTATGAATTCAGAAAAAAGAGCATAAGCATCCCACAGGCTGTTTGTGTGATGACTTTCTCACAATGACATTCATCTCTCACATGTTCTTGCCGTCTGAACAAAGGGGTGACCGGCTTCTTAATTATTATTATTGTAATCAAGGGGGAAGCGCTAAACCCGGAGGATTATACAGCGTCTGGGGGGGGGATGTGGAAGGCATTCAGGCTTAATTCGGGGAACTGGAGCACAGATCCAATTCCCTAAATCAAGAGCCCCTCACCAACATCAAGGAACCTTCCTTGAGGGGACCGGCTTCTTAAGCAGCATCTCTGGGATTAGATGCTGTCATACTTCTTTGTTGATGGTGACAGAAATTTTGCATTTTTGTATTACATAATACCTACTCGAGATACACTGCAATATACCAGAAAATCCATGCACGACTTCCTTGTTTGTCGTCACAATTAGCGTTGATGTAATTCAGTTGAACGGATGAGTTATATAGCGCTTGTGGAAAGAGAGGCATTCCATTTCAATCAATGCAAGGGAAAAAATGTCTAGTTCTTGAATCAAGAGCCCCTCACCAGCATCAAGGCAAAATATTGGTATTCCATTTCGAGATTAAAAGTAACAAAATGGCTTCAACACACTATTAAATACACAAACCTTTTATTAAGTAGGATAAATGAGTGATGCAGTTTGGGAAAGTGTCAGAGGAAGGTGTGTCGTCCAGCACACCCAAACAAACTTTGTTAATGTCCTATGTAGCAGTGTACATAGGAAGCCCAAACATGACAACTGTCTGATAAATATTGACCTCTGAGTCATTACACAAGCGTTGAAAATTTGATGCCGGTCGAAAAAGACGTTTTTGTGCGATAAACGAAAATTTGCGAGAAAGTGAAGGAAAAATATAGCTGAGAAAGTTGTGTATATTAAACAATGTTTATACAAATAACCTGCACATAGGAGAGAGAAGTTTACGACGACGTATCGGTCCAAGTCGCACCGAAATGTCGTCGTAAGCTGCTCTCTCCTATATGCTATATATCTGTGTATTGCTGCAGTCATGGCATTGAACCTTTTTGTTTACCTGGAGTTTACCTGGAGAGTGTTTCGGGGGTCAACGCCCCCCGCGGTCTTCGTTAAACTTGAAACTTATTAAAACCGAGATTTTCCTCCCCAGTTTACTTTCCTCATTTACATTAAGATTAAATTCAATGTAGTCCTGAAAGAATAATAAATGGTTCTACAGAACCAACAACAAGAAAGCGACAGAGACGATCTTCCAACAAGGGCCAATAAGGGAGAGTTAGGCACGTCTTGTCGGGAATACGTCCAACCACCAAGAGAGTCTAGACCAGACTGACTACTCCAGGAGAGGTGTGAACACCCCCCCTCTCTCTCTCTCTCTCTATCACGTGATTGCTCCGTGGACAGTCCCTGCCCAGCAACACCAAACAGCCGGCAGGGAAACTACTACTACCACCACAACCACCACCACCGCTATCAACACCATCACCACTACCACCATCACTACCACCACCATCACTACTACCACAACCCTCACTACCACCATCACTACCACAACCACCATCACTACCACCCTCTTAACCATCACTACCACCACCACTACCACCACCATCACTACTACCACAACCCTCACTACCACCATCACTACCACAACCACCATCACTACCACCCTCTCCACCATCACTACCACCATCACTACGACCACCATCACTACTACCACAACCCTCACTACCACCATCACTACCACAACCACCATCACTACCACCCTCTCCACCATCACTACCACCACCACTACCACAATCAATACCACCATCACTACCACAATCAATACCACCACCACTACCACCATCAATAAGACTACCACCACCACCATCACTACCACCACCACCATCCCTACGACCACCACTACCATCACCACCATCCCTACGACCACCTCCACCATCAATACCAACACCACTACCACCATCAATACTACTACCACCACCACCATCAATACCACTACCACCACCACCACCATCACTACCACCACCACTACCACCATCACTACCACCACCACAATCACTACCACCACCACCACTACCACCAAAAAACCTACCACCACTACCACCAAAATCACTACCACCACCACCACTACCACCAAAATCACCACCACCAGTACCACCAAAATCACCATCACTACCACTACCACTACCACCACCACTATCACTACCACTATCACTACCACCAGCACTGTCACTACCACAACCACCACCACTGTCACTACCACCACCACCACCACCACCACCACCATCACTACCACCACCACCACCATCACTACCACCACCACCACCATCACTACCACCACCATCACTACCATCACCATCACTACCACCACCACCACCACCACCAAACACAGCATTTGAGTGGGTCGTTCAGAGGTGTGAACCCCAAACACAGCATTTGAGGGGGTCGTTCAGAGGTGTGAACCCCAAACACAGCATTTGAGGGGGTCGTTCAGAGGTGTGAACCCCAAACACAGCATTTGAGGGGGTCGTTCAGAGGTGTGAACCCCAAACACAGCATTTGAGGGGGTCGTTCAGAGGTGTGAACCCCAAACACAGCATTTGAGGGGGTCGTTCAGAGGTGTGAACCCCAAACACAGCATTTGAGGGGGTCGTTCAGAGGTGTGAACCCCAAACACAGCATTTGAGGGGGTCGTTCAGAGGTGTGAACCCCAAACACAGCATTTGAGGGGGTCGTTCAGAGGTGTGAACCCCAAACACAGCATTTGAGGGGGTCGTTCAGAAGTGTGAACCCCAAACACAGCATTTGAGGGGGTCGTTCAGATGTGTGAACCCCAAACACAGCATTTGAGGGGGTCGTTCAGAGGTGTGAACCCCAAACACAGCATTTGAGGGGGTCGTTCAGTGGTGTGAACCCCAAACACTGCATCTGTGTACCATGGTGTCCTGCCGACATATGATATTACAACATAAGTGTTTAAATATCAGTATATACGAGCAGATGTAATTACTTGGGGGGACAAACTCTGCGCCCTGTAAACACCCGCCCGGGTAGGCTGGAAACACCCGCCCGGGTAGGCTGGAAACACCCGCCCGGGTAGGCTGGAAACACCCCCCGAGTAGGCTGGAAGCACCCGCCCGGGTAGGCTCGAAACATATTATAATTACAGGATTTTGTAGACAGAAATTCAGATTGTTTACCAATATGTTGAACCCACTTTTCTCTTGCGACTTTTCCGGTATTGTTGTATCAGTTATCAAGGAGTCAACCTTAGTCTAAACCACCTGCCATGACACTTTGTTAAACTTTAGGACACTGTGTACCATCTTACATCTGCATATGTGCCTTCCCGTAGTGTGTGTGTGTGTGTGTGTGTACTCACCTAGTTGTAGTTACAATGGTCGATGCACAGCTCCTGGCCCCGCCTCTTCACCGGCCGCTACTAGGTGTGAGTGTATGTGTGTGTGTGTGTGTGTGCTCACCTATTTGTGGTTGCAGGGGTCGAGTCTTAGCTCCTGGCCCCGCCTCTTTCCTGGTTGCTACTGGGTTCTCTCTCTCCCTGCTCAATGAGCTTTATCAAACCTCGTCGTAAAACTATGTATGGTTTCCGCCTCCACTACGTCACTTTCTAGGCTATTCCACTGCCTGACAGGTCTATGACTGAAGAAATACTTCCTAACATCCCTTTGAATCATCTGAGTCTTCAACTTCCAATTGTGACCTCATGTTTATGTGTCCCCTCCTTGGAACATCCTGTCTCTGTCCACCTTGTCTATTCCACGCAGTATTTTGAATGTCGTTATCATGTCTCCCCTAACCCTCCTGTCCCCCAGTGTCGTCAGGCCGTTTTCCCTTAACCTTTCTTCATAGGACATTCCTCTTAGCTCTGGAACTAACCTTGTCGCAAACTTTTGCACTTTGTCCAATTTCTTGATGTGCTCGACCTGGTGTGGGTTCCAAACTGGTGCTGCGTACTCCAGTATGGGCCTGACGTACACGATGTAAAGTGTCTTGAACGATTCCTTACTAAGGTATCTGAACGCTATTCTCAGGTTTGCCAGGCGCCCATATGCTGCAGCAATGATCTGGTGTGCTTCCGGAGACGTGCTCGGTGTTATACTCACCCAAAGATCTTTCTCCTTGAGTGAGGTTTGCAGTCTTTGGCCACCTAGATTATACTCCATCTTCGGTCATCTTTGCCTTTCCCCTAACTTCATGACTTTGCACTTGGCGGGGTTAATTCGAGAAGCCAGTTGCTGGACCAGGTGTCCAGCCTGTCGAAGTATCTTTGAAGTTCTGCTTGATCCTCATCTGATTTAATTCTCCTCATTAACTTCACATCATCTGTGAACAGGGACACTTCTGAGTCTTTCCCTTCTATCATGTCATTCACATATACCAAAAATAGCACTGGAACTAGGACTAACCCTTGTAGGACCCCTCTCGTCACAGGTGCCTACTGTGATACCTAATCAAGTACCATGACTCGTTGTTGCTTCCATGTCAGGTATTCTCTGATCCATTGCAGTGCCCTTCCTGTTATACTCTCCTGATCCTCAAGCTGCTGCACTAATCTCTTGTGAGGTACTGTGTCGAAGGCCTTCTTGCAGTCCAAGAAAATGCAATCAACCCACCTCTCTCTCTCGTACCTCACTTCTGTTACTTTATCATAAAACTCCAGAAGGTTTGTGACACAGGATTTGCCTTCCATGAATCCGTGCTGGTTGTCGTTTATACTCTTGTCTCGTTGCAGGTGCCCTACCACTATCCTCTTGACAATCTTCTCCGTGACTTTGCATACTATACACGTCAGTGACACTGGTCCATAGTTTGTGCCTGTAGCATGCAAAGAGTACGTATCCATTATTCGGCACATGTACACACCCTCATTGAAAGGCTATCTCCCCCAACCAGCGAACCAGGTGCTAAGGGTTGACGATGGGGCCCCATCGTTCGATCAGTACCCAGGTTCAAGCCAATGAGAAGATGGTTTTGGCAATCGCAGAGGTGTTGTTGGTACCAAACACCTGTCTGTCCTTGTCATTCCCATTCTAGAGCTGGTTGAAGCACGGTCTGCTCTCTAGTGGCTTCTATCTGCCTTGCTTACCATGGAGTGCACTAATACCTATTGTTGTACATAGTATATATAGTATACATAATTCTGTTCTTACTTGGTGAAGGATAATATAAGTCAAAATTTTTTCAGTTGTGTTTATTTTGCTCCTTTTACTCCCAGGATAACAGGCCTTTTGGATTCCTGGGATGTAATAGTGCCTCTTTTCTGTCTCTTCTTTAAAAAAACTGTGAACTACATTTGCCATCTTCCATACCTCAAGTAGTTGCCCAGTTTCAGGGGATGTGTTGAAGATTGTGGTTAGTGGCACACAACAGCGTTTCTGCTCCCACTCTATAAGACCTAAGGGGAGATGTCCGGTCCCATTGCTTTTGAGGTATCAAGGCCACTTAGCAGCTTCTTTCCTCCTCAGTGTGTGTCACCCATCCCTTGTGTATTTATTCACTGTGTGTTCCCCTCTGTGTGTGAGTGTGTGTCTGTGTGTGTGTATGTGTGTGTGTGTGTGTATGTGTGTGTACTCACCTAGTTGTACTCACCTAGTTGAGGTTGCGGGGGTCGAGTCCGAGCTCCTGGCCCCGCCTCTTCACTGATCGCTACTAGGTCACTCTCCCTGAGCCGTGAGCTTTATCATACCTCTGCTTAAAGCTATGTATGGATCCTGCCTCCACTACATCGCTTCCCAAACTATTCCACTTACTGACTACTCTGTGGCTGAAGAAATACTTCCTAACATCCCTGTGATTCATCTGTGTCTTCAGCTTCCAACTGTGTCCCCTTGTTACTGTGTCCAATCTCTGGAACATCCTGTCTTTGTCCACCTTGTCAATTCCTCTCAGTATTTTGTATGTCGTTATCATGTCCCCCCTATCTCTCCTGTCCTCCAGTGTCGTCAGGTTGATTTCCCTTAACCTCTCCTCGTAGGACATACCTCTTAGCTCTGGGACTAGTCTTGTTGCAAACCTTTGCACTTTCTCTAGTTTCTTCACGTGCTTGGCTAGGTGTGGGTTCCAAACTGGTGCCGCATACTCCAATATGGGCCTAACGTACACGGTGTACAGGGTCCTGAATGATTCCTTATTAAGATGTCGGAATGCTGTTCTGAGGTTTGCTAGGCGCCCATATGCTGCAGCAGTTATTTGGTTGATGTGCGCTTCAGGAGATGTGCCTGGTGTTATACTCACCCCAAGATCTTTTTCCTTGAGTGAGGTTTGTAGTCTCTGACCCCCTAGACTGTACTCCGTCTGCGGCCTTCTTTGCCCTTCCCCAATCTTCATGACTTTGCACTTGGTGGGATTGAACTCCAGGAGCCAATTGCTGGACCAGGTCTGCAGCCTGTCCAGATCCCTTTGTAGTTCTGCCTGGTCTTCGATCGAGTGAATTCTTCTCATCAACTTCACGTCATCTGCAAACAGGGACACCTCAGAGTCTATTCCTTCCGTCATGTCGTTCACAAATACCAGAAACAGCACTGGTCCTAGGACTGACCCCTGCGGGACCCCGCTGGTCACAGGTGCCCACTCTGACACCTCGCCACGTACCATGACTCGCTGCTGTCTTCCTGACAAGTATTCCCTGATCCATTGTAGTGCCTTCCCTGTTATCCCTGCTTGGTCCTCCAGTTTTTGCACCAATCTCTTGTGTGGAACTGTGTCAAACGCCTTCTTGCAGTCCAAGAAAATGCAATCCACCCACCCCTCTCTCTCTTGTCTTACTGCTGTCACCATGTCATAGAACTCCAGTAGGTTTGTGACACAGGATTTCCCGTCCCTGAAACCATGTTGGCTGCTGTTGATGAGATCGTTCCTTTCTAGGTGTTCCACCACTCTTCTCCTGATAATCTTCTCCATGATTTTGCATACTATACATGTCAGTGACACTGGTCTGTAGTTTAATGCTTCATGTCTGTCTCCTTTTTTAAAGATTGGGACTACATTTGCTGTCTTCCATGCCTCAGGCAATCTCCCTGTTTCGATAGATGTATTGAATATTGTTGTTAGGAGTACACATAGCGCCTCTGCTCCCTCTCTCAATACCCATGGGGAGATGTTATCTGGCCCCATTGCCTTTGAGGTATCTAGCTCACTCAGAAGCCTCTTCACTTCTTCCTCGGTTGTGTGCACTGTGTCCAGCACTTGGTGGTGTGCCCCACCTCTCCGTCTTTCTGGAGTCTCTTCTGTCTCCTCTGTGAACACTTCTTTGAATCTCTTGTTGAGTTCTTCACATACTTCACGGTCATTTCTTGTTGTCTCTCCTCCTTCCTTCCTTAGCCTGATTACTGATTATGTCCCCTTGTTGCTTAGTCTCATTTCTGGAACATCCTGTCTTTGTCCACCTTGTCAATTCCTCTCAGTATTTTGTATATCGTTATCATGTCCCCCCTATCTCTCCTGTCCTCCAGTGTCGTCAGGTTGATTTCCCTTAAGTTCTCCTCGTTGGACATACCTCTTAGCTCTGAAACTAGTCATGTTGCAAATCTTTGCACTTTCTCTAGTTTCTTTACGTGCTTGGCTAGGTGTGGGTTCCAAACTGGTGCCGCATACTCCAATATGGGCCCAACGTACACGGTGTACAGGGTCCTGAACGATTCCTTATTAAGATGTCGGAATTCTGTTCTGAGGTTTGCTAGGCGCCCATATGCTGCAACAGTTATTTGGTTGATGTGCGCTTCAGGAGATGTGCCTGGTGTTATACTCACCCCAATATCTTTTTCCTTGAGTGAGGTTTGTAGTCTCTGGCCCCATAGACTGTATTCCGTCTGCGGTCTTCTTTGCCCATCCCCAATCTTCATGACTTTGCACCTGGTGGGGTTGAACTCCAGGAGCCAATTGCTGGACCAGGTCTGCAGCCTGTCCAGATCCCTTTGTAGTTCTGCCTGGTCTTCGATCGAATGAATTCTTCTCATCAGCTTGTGTGTGTGTGTGTGTGTGTGTGTGTGTGTGTGTGTGTACGCCCGCCCACTTACCCCTTATCCAATGTCTTTCCTTCATTACACAAGGTGATCCTCGTCTCTCTCAGTATCCTCACCTCCAGCTTCCTGCCTCAATCTCTCACCAGGATCTTGTGTCCAGGAATTCATCCGTCTGTCTACTGGAATTCTTACCTTCCCCATTTTCCGGGGGTCCCAGGCGATCTTGCTGGATTGGTATTATGTATTTTCAAACTAAGGTGGAGACTTTCCTGGTGGAGGAATTACAAGAGGAAACATAAAGAAATGTGTTGCCTACAATTACACTCTCCAAGACAGACATCAACGTACACCAACACAACTGGATATCTCTGTTTTATGAAAATTTTAGTCCTACTTATGTTACAATATGTATATATATTATATATTTTTTCAATTATATAAAAGTATAAGCGTATATATGAACGTTGTATTGTGTGTAAATGACTGCCAGATTCTTAATCTAATTATCAACCTCCATGAAAAATATGATGTTATTTCTTCTGTAACTCGTCTTTTGTGATTGTAAAATATACACAGGTTCATAAATGTGCGCACATAAGCAAAATAAATAAACTTTTGAGGGTGAAACAACAACTAGCTACTGGTGGAGACGCGAGTGAAACAACAACTAGCTACTGGTGGAGACGCGAGTGAAACAACAACTAGCTACTGGTGGAGACGCGAGTGAAACAACAACTAGCTACTGGGGGAGACGCGAGTGGCTACTGGGGGAGACAACAACTAGCTACTGAGTGAAACAACAACTAGCTACTGGGGGAGACGCGAGTGAAACAACAACTAGCTACTGGTGGAGACGCGAGTGAAACAACAACTAGCTACTGGTGGAGACGCGAGTGAAACAACAACTAGCTACTGGGGGAGACGCGAGTGAAACAACAACTAGCTACTGGTGGAGACGCGAGTGAAACAACAACTAGCTACTGGTGGAGACGCGAGTGAAACAACAACTAGCTACTGGTGGAGACGCGAGTGAAACAACAACTAGCTACTGGTGGAGACGCGAGTGAAACAACAACTAGCTACTGGTGGAGACGCGAGTGGAGACGCGAGTGAAACAACAACTAGCTACTGGGGGAGACGCGAGTGAAACAACAACTAGCTACTGGTGGAGACGCGAGTGAAACAACAACTAGCTACTGGTGGAGACGCGAGTGAAACAACAACTAGCTACTGGGGGAGACGCGAGTGAAACAACAACTAGCTACTGGTGGAGACGCGAGTGAAACAACTAGCTACTGGTGGAGACGCGAGTGAAACAACAACTAGCTACTGGTGGAGACGCGAGTGAAACAACAACTAGCTACTGGTGGAGACGCGAGTGAAACAACAACTAGCTACTGGTGGAGACGCGAGTGAAACAACAACTAGCTACTGGGGGAGACGCGAGTGAAACAACTAGCTACTGGTGGAGACGCGAGTGAAACAACAACTAACTACTGGTGGAGACGCGAGTGAAACAACAACTAGCTACTGGTGGAGACGCGAGTGAAACAACTAGCTACTGGTGGAGACGCGAGTGAAAAAACAACTAGCTACTGGTGGAGACGCGAGTGAAACAACAACTAGCTACTGGTGGAGACGCGAGTGAAACAACAACTAGCTACTGGTGGAGACGCGAGTGAAACAACAACTAGCTACTGGTGGAGACGCGAGTGAAACAACAACTAGCTACTGGTGGAGACGCGAGTGAAACAACAACTAGCTACTGGTGGAGACGCGAGTGAAACAACTAGCTACTGGTGGAGACGCGAGTGAAACAACAACTAGCTACTGGTGGAGACGCGAGTGAAACAACAACTAGCTACTGGTGGAGACGCGAGTGAAACAACAACTAGCTACTGGGGGAGACGCGAGTGAAACAACAACTAGCTACTGGGGGAGACGCCATCATATGGTAAAAATCATTTTGTAGGTTGCTGCTACAGTCTGGCCAGTACGACTGTGTTGTTAATGTCTCCTATACTATGTTGTGATCAACTGTCTTGTCTGGATATTACCATTTATCTCAATATAAGTTTGGGAACAATATATTTTTGTACGTCATAAAACGTGTGGGATAAGAGGTTTTAGAGAGACACAGAGAATATTTCCAAGAAATGTTGAATGGAGATACTGAATTGCTCGAGGAATTTCCTTCTTGGGAGCAATAATGATGAGATCAACGTTGTATCTGAAGATAGCATCAAGGAAAGAATGAAGGAAATGAGTGAAAGAAGCGAGTGTGATTGCGTATAGAGGAATTATGTGTGAAGGAACTGGGTGTAATGGGATTTAGAATGAAGGCAGAGGTGAAGGAGGTGAGTAAAAATGCAGTGAGAACGATGGAAATAAATTTAATGAACGTGTATATGAGAGGATTGGTTTGGGATTTTGGAAGATGGGAGAGATGTTATATATCTGTATATACGCTTCTAAACTGTATCTGGGCGCCTCTGCAAAGACAGTGATTATGTCTGAGTGAGGTGAAAGTGTTGAATGATGATGAAAGTATTTTCTTTTCAGGGATTTTCTTTCTTTTTGGGTAACCCTGCCTCGGTGGGAGACGGCCGACTTGTTGAAAAAAGAGTATATGAAAGAAGAGAGAATACAGGAGAAGAATATGAAGAATTGAGAGCAGGATGTAATATGCAGGATGTACTCCTGGAGAGTAGAGGATTTGTGTTGGAGATGTCAGGGAGAGTACAGGATGGGTGTTGGAGATGTCTGGGAGAGTACAGGATGGGTGTTGGAGATGTCTGGGAGAGTACAGGATGGGTGTTGGAGATGTCTGGGAGAGTTCAGGATGGGTGTTGGAGATGTCTGGGAGAGTACAGGATGGGTGTAGGAGATGTCTGGGAGAGTACAGGATGGGTGTTGGAGATGTCTGGGAGAGCACAGGATGGGTGTTGGAGATGTCTGGGAGAGTACAGGATGGGTGTTGGAGATGTCTGGGACAGTACAGGATGGGTGTTGGAGATGTCTGGGAGAGTACAGGATGGGTGTTGGAGATGTCTGGGAGAGTACAGGATGGGTGTTGGAGAGAGTACAGGATCTGGGAGAGTACAGGATGGGTGTTGGAGATGACTGGGAGAGCACAGGATGGGTGTTGGAGATGTCTGGGAGAGTACAGGATGGGTGTTGGAGATGTCTGGGAGAGTACAGGATGGGTGATGGAGATGTCTCGGAGAGTACAGGATGGGTGATGGAGATGCCAGGGAGAGTACAGGGTGGGTGATGGAGTGCTCTGAGAGAGTACAAGATACACAAATAACCCGCACATGGAAGAGAGGAGCTAATGACGACGTTTCGGTCCGACTTGGACAGTCGGACCGAAACGTCGTCGTAAGCTCCTCTCTTCTATGTGCGGGTTATTTGTGTATCGTTCCAGTCACGGTATTGTTCCTTTTTTTGTTATTTGAGTACAAGATGGGTCATAGAGTGCTCTGGGAGAGTGCAAGATGGGTAATAGTGCTCTAGGAGAGTAGAGGATTGGGGATGGAGTGCTCTGGTAGAGTACAGGATTGGTAATGTAGTGTTCTGGTAGAGTACAGGATGCGTAATGTAGTGCTCTGGTAGAGTACAGGATGGGTAATGTAGTGCTCTGGTAGAGTACAGGATGGGTAATGTAGTGCTCTGGTAGAGTACAGGATGCGTAATGTAGTGCTCTGGTAGAGTACAGGATGGGTAATGTAGTCCTCTGGTAGAGTACAGGATGGGTAATGTAGTCCTCTGGTAGAGTACAGGATGGGTAATGTAGTCCTCTGGTAGAGTACATAATGAGTAATGTAGTCCTCTGGTAGAGTACAGGATGGGTAATGTAGTCCTCTGGTAGAGTACAGGATGGGTAATGTAGTCCTCTGGTAGAGTACATAATGGGTAATGTAGTCCTCTGGTAGAGTACATAATGGGTAATATAGTACTCTCTTAGAGTACATAATGGGTAATGTAGTCCTCTGGTAGAGTACATAATGGGTAATGTAGTGCTCTGGTAGAGTACATAATGGGTAATATAGTACTCTCTTAGAGTACATAATGGGTAATGTAGTACTCTCTTAGAGTACATAATGGGTAATGTAGTACTCTGGTAGAGTACAGGATGGGTAATGTAGTGCTCTGGTAGAGTACATAATGGGTAATGTAGTCCTCTGGTAGAGTACAGGATGGGTAATGTAGTGCTCTGGTAGAGTACATAATGGGTAATGTAGTCCTCTGGTAGAGTACATAATGGGTAATGTAGTCCTCTGGTAGAGTACAGGATGGGTAATGTAGTGCTCTGGTAGAGTACATAATGGGTAATGTAGTCCTCTGGTAGAGTACAGGATGGTCCTCTGGTAGTAGTATAATGGGTAATGTAGTCCTCTGGTAGAGTACATCATGGGTAATGTAGTGCTCTGTTAGAGTACAGGAAGGGTAATGTAGTGATCTGGTAGAGTACATGATGGGTAATGTAGTCCTCTGGTAGAGTACATAATGGGTAATGTAGTCCTCTGGTAGAGTACATAATGGGTAATGTAGTACTCTCTTAGAGTACATAATGGGTAATGTAGTGCTCTGGTAGAGTACATAATGGGTAATGTAGTCCTCTGGTAGAGTACATAATGGGTAATGTAGTCCTCTGGTAGAGTACATAATGGGTAATGTAGTACTCTCTTAGAGTACATAATGGGTAATGTAGTGCTCTGGTAGAGTACATAATGGGTAATGTAGTCCTCTGGTAGAGTACATAATGGGTAATGTAGTCCTCTGGTAGAGTACAGGATGGGTAATGTAGTGCTCTGGTAGAGTACATAATGGGTAATGTAGTCCTCTGGTAGAGTACATAATGGGTAATGTAGTCCTCTGGTAGAGTACATAATGGGTAATGTAGTGCTCTGGTAGAGTACATAATGGGTAATATAGTACTCTCTTAGAGTACATAATGGGTAATGTAGTACTCTCTTAGAGTACATAATGGGTAATGTAGTACTCTGGTAGAGTACAGGATGGGTAATGTAGTGCTCTGGTAGAGTACATAATGGGTAATGTAGTCCTCTGGTAGAGTACAGGATGGGTAATGTAGTGCTCTGGTAGAGTACATAATGGGTAATGTAGTACTCTTAGAGTACAGGAAGGGACACAATGTTTGAGCTGTAAAACGGTTTTTAATTAATATGAACAATATATATTTATGAATTATTCACTGATTATAGCAGGAAATGTGTATATTAAAGTTTTGATTAACAGAATGATGTGGAAGACAATGTTTATGTAATGATCAACACAAACACTAAATAGGGAAGAGAATGTTTAGGTAATGATCAACACAAACACTAAATGGAAATATAAACACAAATGCAGTATAATGTGATCCCCGCCTATCTACCCAAGACTCTATAACCCCACCCGGTAGATCATCAGATGCAGCATTCTCCACCTGACCTCAACATTCTGAACTATAAATACTCTCGTACCTTCCAACCCCAGGTAGATCCGTGTTTGACTTGAAAAAGCCCACTGTGTGGGTGAAACGTTGTCAATAAAGGATCACATTATACTGCATTTGTGTTTATATTTCCATTGTGTCGGTATTTTATACCATTTATTTCCACAAACACTAAATAGGGAAGACAATGTTTAAGTAATGATCAACACAAACACTAAATAGGGAAGACAATGTTTAAGTAATGATCAACACAAACACTAAATAGGGAAGACAATGTTTAAGTAATGATCAACACAAACACTAAATAGGGAAGACAATGTTTGGATCAACACAACTTAGCACAACTTAACTTATAAAATAAGCTCAAAAGAAAATTTTTTTGTTGGAAATATAGAAGACAGCAACACAAGCGGATAAAACAGCGGTATAGTAGACAAACTAGGAATTGAATTTGCCAGAATGAAGGTTTTTTTTTTTTGTCAAACGATCAAGACTACCATGATCATCTTAATATGAAGACGACCATGATAATCATCTTAAGATCAAGACGTCCATGATAATCATCTTAAGATCAAGACGTTCATGATAATCATCTTAAGATTAAGACGACCATGATAATCATCTTAAGATCAAGACGTCCATGATAATCATCTTAAGATCAAGACGACCATGATAATCATCTTAAGATCAAGACGACCATGATAATCATCTTAAGATCAAGACGTCCATGATAATCATCTTAAGATCAAGACGACCATGATAATCATCTTAAGATTAAGACGACCATGATAATCATCTTAAGATTAAGACGACCATGATAATCATCTTAAGATCAAGACGACCATGATAATCATCTTAAGATCAAGACGTCCATGATAATCATCTTAAGATCAAGACGACCATGATAATCATCTTAAGATCAAGACGTCCATGATAATCATCTTAAGATCAAGACGACCATGATAATTATCTTAAGATCAAGACGTCCATGATAATCATCTTAAGATCAAGACGACCATGATAATCATCTTAATTCCTGGAGAGAGATTTTTTTTGTGTGTGTGTTGTGTATTGTGTTTTGTGTATTAATATTGTGTAGAATTTTGAGTGAACGTAATTGTTGTGGGAGACATGGATGCCAATGTGGGAGAAAGTGTTGTGGGAGACATGGATGCCAATGTGGGAGAAAGTGTTGTGGGAGACATGGATGCCAATGTGGGAGAAAGTGTTGTGGGAGACATGGATGCCAATGTGGGAGAAAGTGTTGTGGGAGACATGGATGCCAATGTGGGAGAAAGTGTTGTGGGAGACATGGATGCCAATGTGGGAGAAAGTGTTGTGGGAGACATGGATGCCAATGTGGGAGAAAGTGTTGTGGGAGACATGGATGCCAATGTGGGAGAAAGTGTTGTGGGAGACATGGATGCCAATGTGGGAGAAAGTGTTGTGGGAGACATGGATGCCAATGTGGGAGAAAGTGTTGTGGGAGACATGGATGCCAATGTGGGAGAAAGTGTTGTGGGAGACATGGATGCCAATGTGGGAGAAAGTGTTGTGGGAGACATGGATGCCAATGTGGGAGAAAGTGTTGTGGGAGACATGGATGCCAATGTGGGAGAAAGTGTTGTGGGAGACATGGATGCCAATGTGGGAGAAAGTGTTGTGGGAGACATGGATGCCAATGTGGGAGAAAGTGTTGTGGGAGACATGGATGCCAATGTGGGAGAAAGTGTTGTGGGAGACATGGATGCCAATGTGGGAGAAAGTGTTGTGGGAGACATGGATGCCAATGTGGGAGAAAGTGTTGTGGGAGACATGGATGCCAATGTGGGAGAAAGTGTTGTGGGAGACATGGATGCCAATGTGGGAGAAAGTGTTGTGGGAGACATGGATGCCAATGTGGGAGAAAGTGTTGTGGGAGACATGGATGCCAATGTGGGAGAAAGTGTTGTGGGAGACATGGATGCCAATGTGGGAGAAAGTGTTGTGGGAGACATGGATGCCAATGTGGGAGAAAGTGTTGTGGGAGACATGGATGCCGATGTGGGAGAAAGTGTTGTGGAAGATGTCGTAGGGAAATACACTATCATAAAAGAACACTACATCAGTATACAAGAATGGTGATATACAAGAATATTTAAGTAATAAACAAGAACAGTTCAGTGATATAAAAGTGCAGCATAAAGCGCAAACACAGTGCAGTAACACAGAAGAACAAGATAATAACACAAAGATAGTGCAGTAACACAGAAGAACAAGATAATAACACAAAGATAGTGCAGTAACACAGAAGAACAAGATAATAACACAAAGATAGTGCAGTAACACAGAAGAACAAGATAATAACACAAAGATAGTGCAGTAACACAGAAGAACAAGATAATAACACAAAGATAGTGCAGTAACACAGAAGAACAAGATAATAACACAAAGATAGTGCAGTAACACAGAAGAACAAGATAATAACACAAACACAGTGCAGTAACACAGAAGAACAAGATAATAACACAAAGATAGTGCAGTAACACAGAAGAACAAGATAATAACACAAAGATAGTGCAGTAACACAGAAGAACAAGATAATAACACAAAGATAGTGCAGTAACACAGAAGAACAAGATAATAACACAAAGATAGTGCAGTAACACAGAAGAACAAGATAATAACACAAAGATAGTGCAGTAACACAGAAGAACAAGATAATAACACAAAGATAGTGCAGTAACACAGAAGAACAAGATAATAACACAAAGATAGTGCAGTAACACAGAAGAACAAGATAATAACACAAAGATAGTGCAGTAACACAGAAGAACAAGATAATAACACAAAGATAGTGCA
Organism: Cherax quadricarinatus; assembly: GCF_038502225.1. Classification (NCBI taxonomy): domain Eukaryota; kingdom Metazoa; phylum Arthropoda; class Malacostraca; order Decapoda; family Parastacidae; genus Cherax; species Cherax quadricarinatus. The sequence goes on along the minus strand of NW_027197035.1, from coordinate 23,793 downwards.
GTAACACAGAAGAACAAGATAATAACACAAAGATAGTGCAGTAACACAGAAGAACAAGATAATAACACAAAGATAGTGCAGTAACACAGAAGAACAAGATAATAACACAAAGATAGTGCAGTAACACAGAAGAACAAGATAATAACACAAAGATAGTGCAGTAACACAGAAGAACAAGATAATAACACAAAGATAGTGCAGTAACACAGAAGAACAAGATAATAACACAAAGATAGTGCAGTAACACAGAAGAACAAGATAATAACACAAAGATAGTGCAGTAACACAGAAGAACAAGATAATAACACAAAGATAGTGCAGTAACACAGAAGAACAAGATAATAACACAAAGATAGTGCAGTAACACAGAAGAACAAGATAATAACACAAAGATAGTGCAGTAACACAGAAGAACAAGATAATAACACAAAGATAGTGCAGTAACACAGAAGAACAAGATAATAACACAAAGATAGTGCAGTAACACAGAAGAACAAGATAATAACACAAAGATAGTGCAGTAACACAGAAGAACAAGATAATAACACAAAGATAGTGCAGTAACACAGAAGAACAAGATAATAACACAAAGATAGTGCAGTAACACAGAAGAACAAGATAATAACACAAAGATAGTGCAGTAACACAGAAGAACAAGATAATAACACAAAGATAGTGCAGTAACACAGAAGAACAAGATAATAACACAAAGATAGTGCAGTAACACAGAAGAACAAGATAATAACACAAAGATAGTGCAGTAACACAGAAGAACAAGATAATAACACAAAGATAGTGCAGTAACACAGAAGAACAAGATAATAACACAAAGATAGTGCAGTAACACAGAAGAACAAGATAATAACACAAAGATAGTGCAGTAACACAGAAGAACAAGATAATAACACAAAGATAGTGCAGTAACACAGAAGAACAAGATAATAACACAAAGATAGTGCAGTAACACAGAAGAACAAGATAATAACACAAAGAACAGTGCAGTAACACAGAAGAACAAGATAATAACACAAAGATAGTGCAGTAACACAGAAGAACAAGATAATAACACAAAGATAGTGCAGTAACACAGAAGAACAAGATAATAACACAAAGATAGTGCAGTAACACAGAAGAACAAGATAATAACACAAAGATAGTGCAGTAACACAGAAGAACAAGATAATAACACAAAGATAGTGCAGTAACACAGAAGAACAAGATAATAACACAAAGATAGTGCAGTAACACAGAAGAACAAGATAATAACACAAAGATAGTGCAGTAACACAGAAGAACAAGATAATAACACAAAGATAGTGCAGTAACACAGAAGAACAAGATAATAACACAAAGATAGTGCAGTAACACAGAAGAACAAGATAATAACACAAAGATAGTGCAGTAACACAGAAGAACAAGATAATAACACAAAGATAGTGCAGTAACACAGAAGAACAAGATAATAACACAAAGATAGTGCAGTAACACAGAAGAACAAGATAATAACACAAAGATAGTGCAGTAACACAGAAGAACAAGATAATAACACAAAGATAGTGCAGTAACACAGAAGAACAAGATAATAACACAAAGATAGTGCAGTAACACAGAAGAACAAGATAATAACACAAAGATAGTGCAGTAACACAGAAGAACAAGATAATAACACAAAGATAGTGCAGTAACACAGAAGAACAAGATAATAACACAAAGATAGTGCAGTAACACAGAAGAACAAGATAATAACACAAAGATAGTGCAGTAACACAGAAGAACAAGATAATAACACAAAGATAGTGCAGTAACACAGAAGAACAAGATAATAACACAAAGATAGTGCAGTAACACAGAAGAACAAGATAATAACACAAAGATAGTGCAGTAACACAGAAGAACAAGATAATAACACAAAGATAGTGCAGTAACACAGAAGAACAAGATAATAACACAAAGATAGTGCAGTAACACAGAAGAACAAGATAATAACACAAAGATAGTGCAGTAACACAGAAGAACAAGACAATAACACAAAGATAGTGCAGTAACACAGAAGAAGACAATAACAGTGCAGTAACACAGAAGAACAAGATAATAACACAAAGATAGTGCAGTAACACAGAAGAACAAGACAATAACACAAAGATAGTGCAGTAACACAGAAGAACAAGACAATAACACAAAGATAGTGCAGTAACACAGAAGAACAAGACAACACAAAGATAGTGCAGTAACACAGAAGAACAAGATAATAACACAAAGATAGTGCAGTAACACAGAAGAACAAGATAATAACACAAAGATAGTGCATAGTGCAGTAACACAGAAGAACAAGATAATAACACAAAGATAGTGCAGTAACACAGAAGAACAAGATAATAACACAAAGATAGTGCAGTAACACAGAAGAACAAGATAATAACACAAAGATAGTGCAGTAACACAGAAGAACAAGATAATAACACAAAGATAGTGCAGTAACACAGAAGAACAAGATAATAACACAAAGATAGTGCAGTAACACAGAAGAACAAGATAATAACACAAAGATAGTGCAGTAACACAGAAGAACAAGATAATAACACAAAGATAGTGCAGTAACACAGAAGAACAAGATAATAACACAAAGATAGTGCAGTAACACAGAAGAACAAGATAATAACACAAAGATAGTGCAGTAACACAGAAGAACAAGATAATAACACAAAGATAGTGCAGTAACACAGAAGAACAAGATAATAACACAAAGATAGTGCAGTAACACAGAAGAACAAGATAATAACACAAAGATAGTGCAGTAACACAGAAGAACAAGATAATAACACAAAGATAGTGCAGTAACACAGAAGAACAAGATAATAACACAAAGATAGTGCAGTAACACAGAAGAACAAGATAATAACACAAAGATAGTGCAGTAACACAGAAGAACAAGATAATAACACAAAGATAGTGCAGTAACACAGAAGAACAAGATAATAACACAAAGATAGTGCAGTAACACAGAAGAACAAGATAATAACACAAAGATAGTGCAGTAACACAGAAGAACAAGATAATAACACAAAGATAGTGCAGTAACACAGAAGAACAAGATAATAACACAAAGATAGTGCAGTAACACAGAAGAACAAGACAATAACACAAAGATAGTGCAGTAACACAGAAGAACAAGACAATAACACAAAGATAGTGCAGTAACACAGAAGAACAAGACAGCAGTAACACAGAAGAACAAGATAATAACACAAAGATAGTGCAGTAACACAGAAGAAATAACAAGATAGTGCAGTAACACAGAAGAACAAGACAATAAGTAACGCAAGACAGTGCAGTAACACAGAAGAACAAGACAATAACACGAAGACAGTGCAGTAACACAGAAGAACAAGATAATAACACAAAGATAGTGCAGTAACACAGAAGAACAAGACAATAACACAAAGATAGTGCAGTAACACAGAAGAACAAGACAATAACACAAAGATAGTGCAGTAACACAGAAGAACAAGACAATAACACAAAGATAGTGCAGTAACACAGAAGAACAAGACAATAACACAAAGATAGTGCAGTAACACAGAAGAACAAGATAATAACACAAAGATAGTGCAGTAACACAGAAGAACAAGATAATAACACAAAGATAGTGCAGTAACACAGAAGAACAAGATAATAACACAAAGATAGTGCAGTAACACAGAAGAACAAGATAATAACACAAAGATAGTGCAGTAACACAGAAGAACAAGATAATAACACAAAGATAGTGCAGTAACACAGAAGAACAAGATAATAACACAAAGATAGTGCAGTAACACAGAAGAACAAGATAATAACACAAAGATAGTGCAGTAACACAGAAGAACAAGATAATAACACAAAGATAGTGCAGTAACACAGAAGAACAAGATAATAACACAAAGATAGTGCAGTAACACAGAAGAACAAGATAATAACACAAAGATAGTGCAGTAACACAGAAGAACAAGATAATAACACAAAGATAGTGCAGTAACACAGAAGAACAAGATAATAACACAAAGATAGTGCAGTAACACAGAAGAACAAGATAATAACACAAAGATAGTGCAGTAACACAGAAGAACAAGATAATAACACAAAGATAGTGCAGTAACACAGAAGAACAAGATAATAACACAAAGATAGTGCAGTAACACAGAAGAACAAGATAATAACACAAAGATAGTGCAGTAACACAGAAGAACAAGATAATAACACAAAGATAGTGCAGTAACACAGAAGAACAAGATAATAACACAAAGATAATGCAGTAATACAAGAGAACAATATAATAACACAAAGATACTGCAGTAACACAGAAGAACAAGATAATAACACAAACACAGTGCAGTAACACAGAAGAACAAGATAATAACACAAACACAATGCAGTAACACAGAAGAACAAGATAATAACACAAAGATAGTGCAGTAACACAGAAGAACAAGATAACACAAAGATAGTGCAGTAACACAGAACAGAAACACTCAAGTATTGTACAACGTACGATAACAATACAATAAAACAACGGACCAGAAGGTAAGCGTACTAGTAAATAAAAGGTCAGTGTGCAAGACATTAAGAAGACCGGCCAGCCAAGTTATTAAATAGTCGCTGAAATTCCTTTTGTCAGATGGTCGAGTCTCATCACACAGAGTTGTATTCTTTTATGTGAGTGTGTGGTTGTTACGGATGTTTTCTCATAATATAGAAGATGCTAGAGAAGTGAAGAAGTGAAAAAGTGAAAAAAGTGTGTGTGTGTGTGTGTGTGTGTGTGTGTGTGTGTGTGTGTGTGTGTTTACGAGTGAGTGTGAGGTGGCTGGGTCTGGTAAGGAGGAAAAGGTTGCCAGCAATAAGTTGGAGAGTGGCAGCCGCTTTAAATGGCAAGTGGTTCACACTTCAGGAAGAAGCATCGAGATAAGGAAGGTTAATAGAGAAGATCTGAAGGTAGAAAATCGATTCTCTGTTCTCCAGAACGAGTGTACTTCAGTGGTTAGCGAGGTTAAATGTACCACCGACTCCCCTGCTATTTAAGGTAAGAACATTGTGGTTGTGGGAGACTCCCAGGTATGATATATGGACTGTGCTTTTTGTAACAGAGATAGAAAAGGGAGACAGTGTGTGCTTCAAAGGAGCCGGTGCTAGTGACATAGTCAACAGGTTGGATGATAATATGTCAGGTAATGGGAACAAGCCCATTATCTCTCATAGTGCTGGTGGAAATGACATCGAGAAAGGCAGGAGAGAGGAGCTGCTGGATAAGTGCAAGTCAGCCATAGATGTAGTCACGTCTAAGGGAGGTGTCCTAGTCATATGTATCATTTTGCTTAGAAGGGGAGTGGGCAATGAATGGATGTCTAGGGCAATCTGTAGAAATTATTGGCTAGACGGGTACCGCAATGAACTTGAAATCCCATTCATTGATAGCTGGGACAAATTCTATGGCAAACGTGATATGTATGCAAGGGATATTATCAAACCCTTATGGAACCAGTGTTGTTTTCTTTATTATCACCTCTGCTGCTGGCCTGGTCATCCTGGGTAGACACTAGTTAATTGGAGCAAGATCCCTGTCTACAGGACATAGTGGAACATAACGACTCGTCTCCTCTGAAATCTCAGTTGTGGTTCTACGACCAAGTAGTGACAGGAATTCCAGAACATCGGACGAACACCGCCACCCAGAATAACCAACACCATTTTTTCTGAAACATCATCAGAAGATCATCCCGGGGATAAGATACTCCTGTCTCAGCATCCTACTGGAACCGCGGCCAATTATTTATTTTTAATTAAAATCACTAGAAAATTATCATAATTAATATCCATCAAGATCTTCATAATTTATTTTTCCATTCTTTTGTTCAGGTAGAAGGCGTTCCTCTGACAATGGCAACTTTGCCAGGTTACGACTCTTGAGGTAACATCTTCCTGAAGGTTCAACTGGTTGTAAGTATAACATTTAAGAAAGTAAAGGGTGATTGAGTATAGTCATTTCTTATGGAAGTGGTGTTAAGTCATTACTGGTAGTCATGTTAGACTTACTGTTGTTGTTTCTAGGGATCACTTTAGGGGTTTACCTATTTGTTGGACCTGAGAAACTTCGATAATAATCCTTTCTGTGTGAACCGGATGTATTTAAATTTGTGAAGGCTGTTGAGCTCACAATTGTGTTATTCCAAGTAAAAAAATTCAGTTCATCTTCTGTGGGAAGGGGGCAATAGGGCAACATCTGTAACTCTGTTGTTTACTGTCCGATTTTCTCCAGTTTTGGTACACAAGACAAAGTCGTTTCACTCTTTCTTGAAAATATTTATCAAAAATATACCTCAAACAACAACTGAGAAATGACTGATTTACTGAAAATGCCCTTGTGGCCAAACTTTCTCTTATATGGGACTACGTAAGGTTGTTTGGACACTTGGTGCCGAGAGAACAATGCTTATACTAATTTTCGTTGAGCCCTTTTCTCTAAATAAACTTATCTTTATTTCACAAAAAAATAAAGTTTGTTAGTTCCTGGAATATTGCAAAAAAATCTGCCCTTTACTCCCACATAACTCCCAAAGTATTTGGAATATTTCCAAAATTTGGTCACCGAAAAATGGAGAAATCATTATTCTACAACTTTTGTGAGTATTATATTCCATTTAATTGAGTAATAAAGCGAGAAGTTTCGACTTTAGGTGAATAAGTTACTTCCGAGATATCGGCCGGGAGCGCCGGCCGGCCCCCGTCTCAAAAAAAAAAAAAAAAATTCGCGAAAATCGCGTTTGTTTGGGTGTATTTCTCAGTAAACTGATGTTCTAGTGCAGTTAGCCTCTAAACACCGTTTTCTCTTACTCAGAGACGACAGGGTGACCAGTTATACTTTTATATCGAAATATTCCCGATAATCTCTGGGCCATATTATGGCCTATTTTATTCAGTCTAGAGTATATAACATGTTTGTATGTTATTTAGAGTGTTTATTATATCATATTAGATCAATTCTGATAGGCAAATAAGCCGTAGAGTTGATATATAAGCTGATATAAGCGTAATAATGGGCGATTCCTGGCTGGCACCTCGGGCGCGGGAACACTGCCGAGCGTTCCCATCTGGTTCCCGGCTGTCGCTCAGTCTGCGGATAAGTCCCGCCTACTGTTTTATGATGCCAAATAGTCAGTTATTATATTAGAAAGAATAATGCAAGAAAAGGCGATAAAAAACAAGGAAATAACTCCAAAAAATATATGGGCCGTGAGCAGACTCGGTACCAACATCGCCTTCACCATACCTGATATAAATGACTATAATTTCTTGTAGAAACGTCGTAGAACATTCATTCTGGTACCATTGTGTTGCCAAAGAGTTGAGCTATTTTTTCAGTATATATAACTCAATTTCCATATTTTTTCGATTTTTCGGTGAGCGCGCGCGGAAATTTGCCCTAATAAAGTGTGCTGACACTGTCCCCCTCTTTTGAAACTGGCCTTTCAATTATTAGTTTGTGTTAGTACATACTGGTAAAGTTTTGTTTGTATAATATTTCTTTCTCAACATGGATTCTTTGGATCTGGTTGAGAGCTGGAAAGGAAATGGGATTTACTGGACAGGACCTTGATAACTATATTTCTTCTAATATAGCTATAGCTATGAGGGAAGAACAGGAAAGACTAGCTCGCAAAGAAAAAAAAGAACATGAAAGACTAGCTCGCGAAGAGAAGAGACTAGCAGGCGAAGAAAAAAATCAGAGAAGACTAGCTCCAGAAGAGAAACAAGAACAGGAAAGGATAGCTAGAGAAGACAGAGTTCAGGCAAGAGAGGTAGCCTTCAAAATGAAGGAATTGAAGAACAAGCTATGCAGAGGGAATCAGAACAGTTAAGATTGGAGTTAGAAGCCAAGAAGATAGGACTAAGCTGAAAATAGCAGTACTAGTACCCTACCCACAAATCAAATTTTTGAATGCCTCAAATACCACCTTTCACAGAACAGTATGACATCTAGGCATATTTTACCAGATTTGAGAACACTGCCACTCTATGTGTCTGGCCATCACATTTATGGGCTGGCTTGGCCTACTTCTGTTGGTATCAGCTTTGAATGTATATTCTACTTTACCTTCTGAGGTAACAACAAATTATAGTCTACTGAAGAAAGCCATAATTGACGCTTTCAAGAAAACTACTCATCATTACAGGTCAGAGTTTCGTCATGATAGAATAACTCCAAATCAAAATTACATGAAGTATTTAGTAACTCTTTTCAGACTGTTTGATTCTTGGATTGATAAACGCTGAAGTCGACCACGACTTCGACTCATTACGACACCTGATGGAAAGGGATCAAGTCCTTTCGTCTGTAATCTTTCATTTACAAATATTTACAAAAGAACAAAATGTTCACACATCTTCGGAAATGACACAAGTCCCCAGACATATATATGCGTGTGTGCATAATAACTACCCCAAGGACTGTAGCAGATATAAATCTGTTGTGCCTAAGCAAACTGAGGGGCCCTAAACCTTTGTGCCTAAGAATTCCACGGACTTCACGATGATATCTTTCATCTGCAATGAATTTGGACATAAACGTCCAGAATGTGCCAAGAGGACGCGTGAGAATATCGGGAAGTGTTTCACTGAAGCTAATATTAACGCAGCTTTTAGTGAAGGTACTCTTAATGGAATGAATGTTTCGCCAATTCTTAGTAAGCTTTTCCCTAACTTAGATTCTTCACGGTATAAAATTATTTTTTTTTTTTATTATCACACTGGCCGATTCCCACCAAGGCAGGGTGGCCCGAAAAAGAAAAACTTTCACCATCATTCACTCCATCACTGTCTTGCCAGAAGGGTGCTTTACACTACAGTTTTTAAACTGCAACATTAACACCCCTCCTTCAGAGTGCAGGCACTGTACTTCCCATCTCCAGGACTCAAGTCCGGCCTGCCGGTTTCCCTGAATCCCTTCATAAATGTTACTTTGCTCACACTCCAACAGCACGTCAAGTATTAAAAACCATTTGTCTCCATTCACTCCTATCAAACACGCTCACGCATGCCTGCTGGAAGTCCAAGCCCCTCGCACACAAAACCTCCTTTACCCCCTTCCTCCAACCCTTCCTAGGCCGACCCCTACCCCGCCTTCCTTCCACTACAGACTGATACACTCTTGAAGTCATTCTGTTTCGCTCCATTCTCTCTACATGTCCGAACCACCTCAACAACCCTTCCTCAGCCCTCTGGACAACAGTTTTGGTAATCCCGCACCTCCTCCTAACTTCCAAACTACGAATTCTCTGCATTATATTCACACCACACATTGCCCTCAGACACGACATCTCCACTGCCTCCAGCCTTCTCCTCGCTGCAACATTCATCACCCACGCTTCACACCCATATAAGAGCGTTGGTAAAACTATACTCTCATACATTCCCCTCTTTGCCTCCAAGGACAAAGTTCTTTGTCTCCACAGACTCCTAAGTGCACCACTCACTCTTTTTCCCTCATCAATTCTATGATTCACCTCATCTTTCATAGACCCATCCGCTGACACGTCCACTCCCAAATATCTGAATACGTTCACCTCCTCCATACTCTCTCCCTCCAATCTGATATTCAATCTTTCATCACCTAATCTTTTTGTTATCCTCATAACCTTACTCTTTCCTGTATTCACCTTTAATTTTCTTCTTTTGCACACCCTACCAAATTCATCCACCAATCTCTGCAACTTCTCTTCAGAATCTCCCAAGAGCACAGTGTCATCAGCAAAGAGCAGCTGTGACAACTCCCACTTTGTGTGTGATTCTTTATCTTTTAACTCCACGCCTCTTGCCAAGACCCTCGCATTTACTTCTCTTACAACCCCATCTATAAATATATTAAACAACCACGGTGACATCACACATCCTTGTCTAAGGCCTACTTTTACTGGGAAATAATTTCCCTCTTTCCTACATACTCTAACTTGAGCCTCACTATCCTCGTAAAAACTCTTCACTGCTTTCAGTAACCTACCTCCTACACCATACACTTGCAACATCTGCCACATTGCCCCCCTATCCACCCTGTCATACGCCTTTTCCAAATCCATAAATGCCACAAAGACCTCTTTAGCCTTATCTAAATACTGTTCACTTATATGTTTCACTGTAAACACCTGGTCCACACACCCCCTACCTTTCCTAAAGCCTCCTTGTTCATCTGCTATCCTATTCTCCGTCTTACTCTTAATTCTTTCAATTATAACTCTACCATACACTTTACCAGGTACACTCAACAGACTTATCCCCCTATAATTTTTGCACTCTCTTTTGTCCCCTTTGCCTTTATACAAAGGAACTATGCATGCTCTCTGCCAATCCCTAGGTACCTTACCCTCTTCCATACATTTATTAAATAATTGCACCAACCACTCCAAAACTATATCCCCACCTGCTTTTAACATTTCTATCTTTATCCCATCAATCCCGGCTGCCTTACCCCCTTTCATTTTACCTACTGCCTCACGAACTTCCCCCACACTCACAACTGGCTCTTCCTCACTCCTACAAGATGTTATTCCTCCTTGCCCTATACACGAAATCACAGCTTCCCTATCTTCATCAACATTTAACAATTCCTCAAAATATTCCCTCCATCTTCCCAATACCTCTAACTCTCCATTTAATAACTCTCCTCTCCTATTTTTAACTGACAAATCCATTTGTTCTCTAGGCTTTCTTAACTTGTTAATCTCACTCCAAAACTTTTTCTTATTTTCAACAAAATTTGTTGATAACATCTCACCCACTCTCTCATTTGCTCTCTTTTTACATTGCTTCACCACTCTCTTAACTTCTCTCTTTTTCTCCATATACTCTTCCCTCCTTGCATCACTTCTACTTTGTAAAAACTTCTCATATGCTAACTTTTTCTCCCTTACTACTCTCTTTACATCATCATTCCACCAATCGCTCCTCTTCCCTCCTGCACCCACTTTCCTGTAACCACAAACTTCTGCTGAACACTCTAACACTACATTTTTAAACCTACCCCATACCTCTTCGACCCCATTGCCTATGCTCTCATTAGCCCATCTATCCTCCAATAGCTGTTTATATCTTACCCTAACTGCCTCCTCTTTTAGTTTATAAACCTTCACCTCTCTCTTCCCTGATGCTTCTATTCTCCTTGTATCCCATCTACCTTTTACTCTCAGTGTAGCTACAACTAGAAAGTGATCTGATATATCTGTGGCCCCTCTATAAACATGTACATCCTGAAGTCTACTCAACAGTCTTTTATCTACCAATACATAATCCAACAAACTACTGTCACAAATTGGAAGAACTATGAGAGTTTCTATGGTAATAATGACGATTTACTCAGTCCCATTTGCAAGGGTTGGAGTGGATAGAGTTGGTCGTATCACTTCTGGTTCATCAGGAGGTCATAAATACATCTTGACTATGACTGGCATTGCGTCTAGCTTCCCAGAAGCGGTACGTCAGTAGAAGTTGCAGAAAAGTGACTATTTTTTCACGGGAAGGTATACCCAGGGAAATTCTTTCTGATCAAGGAACACAATTTACTTCTGAATTAATGGATCAAGTTTATCAACTTATGGATGTTCAACCTCCGTTACATCCAAATTGTAACGGAAGAGTGGAATGACAATATGCTATCCTAAAGTCAATATTAAAGAAACTTTGTTTCCTTAAGCCAACTGACTGGTAAAGTTATCTACCATGTGTTCTTTGTAATGCGTCAGATTCCAAGTGATTCACTTGGATATTCCCCTTTCGAATTGCTTTATGGGAGACAAGCTCGTGAACCTCTATTTATCTTGAATGAACTGTGGTCCAAAGATATTAAACCTGAAGTTCAAAGCACTTATCAGTTCTTTTTAGATCTGAGAGAAAGATTAGAAGAAACCGCTGATTTAGTTGTCAAGAACTTGAATATTTCCATGGAAACATACAAGACCTATATTGACCAAAAGAGTTTCAAGCGTAAATTTAATATTGGCGATGAAGTTTCAGTTCTTTTACCAGATAAATCCAACAAATTGTTAATTTCCTGGAGCGGACCGAATAAAATAGTAAAGTTCTGTAATACGGTAGATTATCTCTTGGATGTCAAGGGTAAAGAACGAATGTAACATGTCAATATTTTGGAACTGTTCCACCGTAGAGAAGTTATTCTTCGTTGAAACTCCTTCGATGAAGATATTTTGTCTAACAGTCTTGATTCTCGTGAATGTAAAGTTTGTATTATAGATCACTAGTCTCGCACAGAATCGAAGGAACTACTAGATATTTTAACTGTTGATTCTCCAACTAATAACTCAAACATCAAAATCAAGAGTGAACTATCTAGTAAACAAAAGCCTCAAGTAAATGCCATAGTAAATACCTTTTCTGACATATTCACAGAGATCCCAGGACTTACCACTACCGTTGTACACAAGATTCAATTGTCAGCTCATGAACCAGTAAGACGGAAAATCTATCCTGTTGCGGTTCACTTACGGAAAACATTTGATAACGAAGTTGACAAACTCTTAAAGTTAAATATCATTGAACCTTCTAAATCAGCTTTCTGTTCAGCAGTTGTCATGGTTAAGAAATCAGACAATTCTTACCGACTGGCTCAAGATTTTCGTTATTAAATGTTATCACTAAATGGGACGTTGAACCCATGTCAGTAATCGATCATGACTTGTATGAATTCCATGACTGTAAGTTTTTCTCTGAATTAGACATCTCACAAGCGTACCATCAAGTGTCATTACACCCAGACTCTAAACCATACACTGCTTTCCCTACTCATAAAGGACTAATGCAATATCGCACAGTGCCTTACGGCTTGGTCACCGCGTGTGCCACGTATATCCGGCTTATGAGAATATTCCTTTCTGACCTCAAGAATGTTTCAGTGTATTTCGATAATATTTACATCATGATTTATGTCTGGGAGGATCATCTTACTACACTGTCGCTGGTTTTAAAAAGACTAAGAGCTCATTGCCTTACAATCAAACCACAGAAGTGTTTTCTTGGCTATTTCAAAGTACAATACCTCGGGTTTATTATTTCTGACAGTAATTTATCACCTCTTCCTAACAAGACGAAAGCAGTTCTAGAAAGCTCCTTCCTAACTACAAAACAAAATTGCTAAGAAGTTTCCTTGGGTCAGTAAATTTCAAAAGAGAATTTTTGTACATAATTTAAAAGGTCTGACTTCCATTCTCACAGACTATTTAAAAAGTATGTAAAGGAACCTCTTGTTTGTTCTGAAGAGGCTGTAGAAAACTTCGAACAAAGTAAAGAATACTTTCCAATCCTCCTGTTCTAAAATTACCAGTTATTAATAAAGTCTTTTGTCTCCAAACGGATGCCTTCCATTCAGGACTCGGGGCTGTTCCACTACAGTATTATGATGAGATTCACTTCCCTATATCTTCCACCAGTAAGAAGCTTCTGCGAGGGAAGAAAACTACTCCACTGTGGAGAAGGAACGTTATGCATTGGTATGGGGTGTAAGTGGGTTCAACTACTACTTATATGGAAAACCCTTTGTGCTTGAAACAGATCGCAAGCCACTGATGTACCTGGAAAACTTCAAAGGTTCAAGTAGCCGACTCTTAAGATGGGCTATCCAGTCTTATAAGTTTAAAGTTGTTCATATATATGTATATGACTCGGAAAACCACTTCTCAGATTGGCTGAACCGAGGGTGTACATAGTACTTTTCCCTCTGTAACTTAACATACTGCTTCCGACTATAAGTTTAGGAAAGGGGATATTTTGAGGAAAAAAAACTTAAAAAAGTGGGAGGTATGGTTGTTCAGACACCCAGGAACCACTAGCGTGTTACCGCCCACTCTTCCATCTAGTGGGCAGAGGCTAAACTTCAGTTCCTAGCGTCTGAGTTGCTTTAATTTCTATTCCTGGTAGTATTAACCTTACCTGGTGTGGGTTGAAGTTTGAAGAATAACTTCACCTCCACTCTTCTCATGATCAGGTACGGTGATCTACAAGAAGTATTTCTGTTCATTGATACTAATTTACCTGGTTACAAGTCATGACATTGAAGTAGAATACCAGCCTTTGTCTTTCTTCATTGTCATACTTATTTAACACTTATATAACCAGTGTTTTCTTTATTATCAGCTCTGCTGCTGACCTGGTCAACCAGGGTAGACGCTAGTTAATTGGAGCAAGATCCCTGTCTACAGGATGTAGTGGGACATTACGACTCCTCACCTCTAAAATCTGAATTGTGGTGATACAACCAAGTAGTGACAGGATTTTCAGAACATGGGACGAACACCGCCACCCAGGATAACCAACACCATTTCTTCTAAAACATCATCAGAAGACCATCCTGGGCATAAGATTCTCATGTCCCAACATCCTACTGGAACCACAGCGGCCAATATTTATTTTATTTATTTTTAATTAAAATCCTTAGAAAAACATAATTATTATCCATCAAGTTATTCATTTGTTATTTTTCCTTTCTTTTGTTCAATAGGAAGGCGTTCCCCTGACACTGGTAGCACAGAAGACCAGTACAGACACACAGAAGAACAAATATAGTTCAGTAACAGAGAAGACCAGTACAGTAACAGAAGACCAGTACAGTAACAGAAGACCAGTACAGAAACACAGAAGACAGTACATATAGAAGAATGAGTACAGTAACAGAGACCAGTACAGTAACAGAGAATGAGTACAGTAACAGAGACGACCAGTACAGAAAATTAAAACAAAAGAACGGTAGAGTGCAGTACAGAAATGCAGTACAGTAGCAAAGAAAAAATGTACAGCAACAGAGATGAACAATAAGGTTTATGCAGTACGGGGATACCTTTCTGGGATCACGGGGATACCTTTCTGGGATCACGGGGATACCTTTCTGGGATCACGGGGATACCTTTCTGGGATCACGGGGATACCTTTCTGGGATCACACATGATTATAATTACATCAGCCTTACATTCACTGCCTCTGCTGCTGCCTCTATATTAAACTGAAGAAGCCTACTGTGTAGGCGAAACGTTTTTGATTGAAGACACCTAACTGTTGGGTCTCACTCCAGCAACACCCACGGTATTGTCCCGGCCCGGGTCTTTTCCAGATGACCTACGTTATGTTAGAGTACCAGACATGTGTACCCAGGAGACCTGTCATCTTCACATCGCTCAACGACTCTCAAACATATATTACTGCCATTTCTAGTTGTTGCAATGTTATCTCTGTTGTGTTAATCAAAAATAAGAACAATATTTTTATTAATGTTATTTTTATTAATGTTAACTCCGGTGAATGAACAAAATAAGAACACTACCGTGGCTCCTATGAGAGTGGCTGGATTGGAAATAATACCACCCTGGTAGACGCTTTTGAATCCAAATTAGCAAATCTTGAATTATAATAACATTAATAATTTGCGACCACTGTCAGCCTCAGAGTTATCTCTGAGTTACCAGACCTTGCCACGTGGAGGCCAGTGGTTCGTCTTTAAGGTCCGCCCCCCCCCCCAGACCTCGCCTTCCCCAGGTTCATGTGTCCAGGAATCCATCCGTGGGCCCCCGGATGTCTACCCTTCCTCACTTCCCTAAGGTCAGCCTCGCCTCTCTCTCTCATGCCTTCCAGCCTCAGCCTTCCCTAGGGTTATGTATCCAGGAATTCATCCGTCCGCCGCCGGATGTTTCCCCTTTCTCACTTTCCCAAGGTCAGCCTCACCAACCTGTATTCATGCCTACCCCAGGTTCATGTATCCAGGAAACCATCCGTCTACCGCCAGATGTCTTCCCTTCCCCACTTCCCCAAGGTCAGCATCAACTGCATGTATTCATGCTTTCCCCAGGTTCATGTATCCAGGAATCCATCCGCTCGCTCCCAGATGTCTCCCCTTCCCCACTTACCCAAGGTTAGCCTCAACAACAACCTTCCCCAAGTTTATGTATCCAGGAATCCATCCGCTCGCTCCCGGATGTCTTCCCTTCCCCACTTACCTAAGGTCAGCGAGTTAGGTCAGTGCCTTCCCCAGATCAGTGTCTCCAGGAGTCCACTTGGTGTCACCTCAGGTGGAATCCCTTCCCCACTTCCCCAAAGTCAGCGGTATTCTTGCTTTACCCAGGTTTATGTATCCAGGAATCGATCCGTCTACCGCCGGATGTCTTCCCTTCCCCACTTCCCCAAGGTCAGCCTCAACTGCACGTATTCATGCTTTCCCCAGGTTCATGTATCCAGGAATCCATCCGCTCGCTCCCAGATGTCTCCCCTTCCCCACTTACCCAAGGTTAGCCTCAACAACAACCTTCCCCAAGTTTATGTATCCAGGAATCCATCCGCTCGCTCCCGGATGTCTTCCCTTCCCCACTTACCTAAGGTCAGCGAGTTAGGTCAGTGCCTTCCCCGGATCAGTGTCTCCAGGAGTCCACTTGGTGTCACCTCAGGTGGAAATCCCTTCTCCACTTCCCCAAAGTCAGCGGTATTCTTGCTTTACCCAGGTTCATGTATCCAGGAATCGATCCGTCTACCGCCGGATGTCTTCCCTTCACCACTTACCCAAGGTCAGCCTCAACTGCTGGTATTCATGCCTTTCCCAGGTTTATGTATCCAGGAATCCATCCGTTCGCTCCCGGATGTCTCCCCTTCCCCACTTACCTAAGGCCAGCCTCAACTACAACCTTCCCCAAGCTCATGTATCCAGGAATCCATCCGTTCGCTCCCGGATGTTTCCCCTTCCCCACTTACCTAAGGTCGGCGGTGCCTTCCCCGGATCAGTGTCTCCAGGAATCCACTTGTGTCACTGAGTGGACTCCCTTCCCCACTTCCCCAGAGTCAGCGGTTGCCACCCTCAGTGACCTTGCTGAATGGAAACTTGGTCTTGTCTAGCTGGTCTACGGTAGTGACTGTCCAGGTAGGTGGAATTACTGGAGGGGACACACAGTAAACTGCGTCCAGTAATTACATCCACCAAGACAGCCTGGAACCGTAGACCAGCTGGACGAGACGAAGCTCGTACACAGCTCGGCCACCTCGGGGGCTAATTAATTACAATTTTGGAATTCCTCTTATGTTACACTATGAATTTATACTGAGAACAAGTTTTTTTTAACTTATTTAGCAGTTTAAATGTGTTTGTGAGCGACATTCTTTGTGAAATATGTAAATATATAAAGATGAACACGTTTGAGACACTAGTGGAGGACTGTGTGTCGTGTGTAACATGTTATTTTGTATAAATGAATGTAATATCTACGTGTTATTGTATATTGGTGTCATATGTACCTGTTCTTGTGTGTTCACATAAGTGTTCTACTTTTTTAGTTTTATTTAGTTATTTATCTTATATATTTGCGAGACTAGACACAGTAGAAATAAGTCACTCTATCTGAGTTTTTTGGGTTATTCTGGGTAATTTACACATGTTATTATGTATAATAATTTGTGTAACTGTTTTTATGTGTACCTGTACCTAAACAAACTTACTTACACACACACACTTACTTTTATTCTCATTTGCGCATTTTCACAAACACAGCTTCTTGATTCACCAACATATATACAGACACAGAACTATGCACGTGCGCGCGCGCACACACACGTGTAAAACACACTCACCGCCTCTTACACTAATATGTATGTAATCACATACATACACACACACACACACACACACACACACACACACACACACACACACACACACACACACACACACACACACACACACACACACACACACACACACACACACACACACACACACACACACACACACACACACACACAGACCGGAACAAGTCAAGGATCCCCAGACAACTTATAAATTTAGGGCTCTGCTAAAAAATCATCTTATCTCACAATATTAAAGAAATCAACCAAACATCTACTGGCTAGTTTTATCACGTGACCTCCTGGCTTTTAATTCTGCCATTCCATAAAATATTACCACCTGCAACATTCCTTGTAAATTAGATTTTGTACTAAGTATACATAAGATTTATTAAGTCCAAACAAGATTGTAAAACAGCTAACCACTATTTTATGTTTAGTTTTAAGTAATAATTACTATGTACTATTATCTTATCTAGTTTTAATTAGTTACTATGTATTAAGATTAGTTTGCCCGAAATGTCTCGGCATGATAGTGGCTATCTTTGTACTTAGCAAATGCCTGGGCATGATAGTCTGTATCTTTGGCATGATAGTGTCTATCTTTGTACTTAGCAAATGTCTCGGCATGATAGTGGCTATCTTTGTACTTAGCAAATGCCTGGGCATGATAGTGGCTATCTTTGTACTTAGCAAATGTCTCGGCATGATAGTGGCTGTCTTTGTACTTAGCAAATGCTTTGTACTTAACAAATGTCTCGGCATGATAGTGGCTATCTTTGTACTTAGCAAATACCTGGGCATGATAGTGGCTATCTTTGTACTTAGCAAATACCTGGGCATGATAGTGGCTATCTTTGTACTTAGCAAATACCTGGGCATGATAGTGGCTATCTTTGTACTTAGCAAATACCTGGGCATGATAGTGGCTATGATAGTGGCTATCTTTGTACTTAGCAAATGCCTCGGCATGATAGTGGCTGTCTTTGTACTTAGCAAATGTCTCGGCATGATATGGCTATCTTTGTACTTAGAATGTCTCGGCATGATATGGCTATCTTTGTACTTAGCAAATGTCTCGGCATGATATGGCTATCTTTGTACTTAGCAAATATCTTTGTACTTAGCAAATGCCTGGGCATGATAGTGGCTATCTTTGTACTTAGCAAATGCCTGGGCATGATAGTGGCTATCTTTGTACTTAGCAAATGCCTGGGCATGATAGTGGCTATTTTTGTACTTAGCAAATATCTTTGTACTTAGCAAATCAAAATTGAAATTACACATTGTAACCTTTACAAAGAAATAAACTTATTATTATTATTATTATTATTATTATTATTATTATTAATATTTTTATTAGTGGGTTTGAGTTTGACAAGGACCTGCCAAGTATGGGCCAGTAGGCCTGTATCAGTGCTCCTCCTTTCTTATGTTCTTACGTTCTACAAATTTAAATTGTCTTCACGCGGCAGTTGCCTTCAGCATATTTTCAGTGTCACTGCTCATTCTCTTGAGTCAGTAGTTTATATTCTTGTTACTCGTGCTTAACTAGCAACAATATTCATGACTTATTTGGTTCTAGTTATAATGTTCGTCTTTGATATTGAGTTTGTATCGAAATAGCAAACTGCAGTCAGTAGTGAGGAAGAAACCATGGGACAGGTGGGGTTGGAACCCATGGAGAAGGAATCGTAAAACTCCGGGCCAGTGCAATTTCGTGAGTCAGAGCTGAGGAAGAGAGACGTTGAAGAACAGAGCGAAACGTTGACAACCGTAAATTAAGGTTTGGTCTGCAAAGTGTACTGATTCTTGGAAACTTAATTAGGTTGAAACACTCTCTTTAGCAACGTTATTTGTAAATGTAAATTCAAGGGAGTGTTGCTCTATGGTCGGCTCTGTTACTTGCTACCTTAAATAAATTTGTCACGAGTGCCTGATTACATTTGCATTGCTTAACAAGAAAAAGTAACATTCTGTCTTATTAATTAGTCTTTTGTATTAATGCAATTGAAGTGGAAGTTGCACAAACAACGGCTGTCATGTTTATTAACCAGGAAAAAGTTGTTACACCAGCATCCGACCTAAACAGTGTTGATGTTCCTGATGCTAATTGATGTAAAAAACATAAGGAGGAACACTGCGATAGGCCTGTTGGTCCCATACTAGGCAGGTCCTTCAAAAATCCAACCCACTAACAGAATAACTGCAACCCAAGCAATAACCTTTGTTAATCCTATTTACTCATGTGAAAGCCCGATTCAAATCCAGCCCCTCTCACTCATGTATTTATCCAACCTAAATTTGAAATTACCCAAGGTTTTAGCTTCTATCACCCTACTAGGCCGACTGTTCCACTCACCAACTACACTATTACCATGAGAACATAAGAACATAAGAAAGGAGGAACGAAACTGGTGATTTTTTTTATACAATATATAAATGTTTACAAAAATCTATTACAAAACCAAATAACCAAATTTTACCAAACTCTCCACATTTTTTTTCCTGATGACAGATGTGCTGGATGACGTCATTCACAAGACATTCACTAAACTGTGACACTGATTTATTAAAAACAGCAAGACAGTAAAAGGAAAACTTTGCTGTTATGGGCTTGGACCTGGCAAGAGCAAGAACACCACCAGTCGATCCCACAGTCTGGCTGCGGATCCTCCTGGTATGCTAATATATCAACCCTTATTTAAAACTCCTTTCATGTTCTGTGGATAAATTAATAATGAACAATATAAGATATTTTTACACTGTATCAGCTCGAATATTTCTGGGTTTGCCTTTAAACAGACGTTCTTTCTATCCATTAATGTTTGGGAATTATTGTAAAGGCATCATAGGGCGTATACAGGCTATCTGCTGAGAAGGGATACCTACATTCTAGCTACCTTTGCAACTGTCTGTAGAGATGAGGGAATTTAGTATACGGAAAGGTTTTCTCCCCATCCTACGCATCTTACTGTCACATTAACAAGGATGTCTACATATTCCAAACCTTCCAGTAATAAAGTCGACCTGAAAAGCTGAATAAAACTTTTTACTCATTTGTGCCGACAAACATTCATGAATATTTAATAGGAAGAAGAGCTTAGACTACTGATAGAATTAACATTATTGCTATTATCATTACTACTAGTACTACTATTATCATTACTACTAGAACTACTAATATCATTATTATATACTACATATATTATCATGACCTGGGAGTCATGGTAAGCAGAAATCTAAAGCCAAGACAGCAGTTACTTAGTGTGCACAACAAGGCTAACAGATTACTTGGATTTATCTCAAGAAGTATAAGTAACAGAAGTTCAAAAGTTATTTTACAGCTCTATACATCACTAGTGAGGCCTCATTTAGATTATGCCGCTCAGTTTTGGTCTTCTTACTACAGGATGTATATAGACTCATTGGAGAACATACAGAGAAGAATGACTAAAACGATTTACTGTGTAAGGAATCTCCCGTATGAAAATAGACTTAAAGCCTTAAATCTCCACTCTCTGCAGAGACGTAGAATGAGGGGAGATATAATTGAAGTGTATAAGTGGATGACGGGCATAAACAAGGGAGATATTAATAAAGTACTGAGGGTGTCGAACCAGGTAAAAACCAGAAATAATGGATTTAAGTTGGATAAATTTAGATTTAGAAAGGACATAGGTAAGTACTGGTTTTCTAACAGAGTTGTAGATGCGTGGAACAATCTTCCCAGTAGGGTGATCGAGGCTAGGACTTTGGGAGGGTTTAAAAAGAGATTGGACAAATATATGAGTGGGAGGAGCTGGGTTTGATTTGTGTCATTGGGTACGAGAGTAAATTTTTGGGTAGCTATGGGTAGAGGTCATTTTGATAAGGACCTGCCTTGTATGGGCCAGTAGGCCTTCTGCAGTGTTCCTCCATTCTTATGTTCTCTGGTCATAACAACCTGGAATCGCACCGCATCCCAATGATTTATGTATTAAATTTGTCTTCAAATCTTGCATCCGTATTTAAGTTTAGTTACTTGTTTTGTTGTTATGTTTCCAACAATGACAAAGAATTATTATACTTTTGTTTACTGGATAAACTTCATCTTCATTGCTTTTTATTTTATTATTTCGTCAAGTTTATATGATAATTAGCTAACTGTAATTACTGACTCCATAGTAATATTTTGTGTTGCCCAATGTTATAATAAATATCTGTTGAACTCTCAACTTTCTTCCGGAGCTCTTGCCATTCCTCAACTTTATTCCAGAGCTCTTAACACTCCTCAGCTTTCTTCCGGAGCTCTTAATACTCCTCAGCTTTCTTCCGGAGCTCTTAATACTCCTCAGCTTTCTTCCGGAGCTCTTAATACTCCTCAGCTTTCTTCCGGAGCTCTTAATACTCCTCAGCTTTCTTCCGGAGCTCTTAATACTCCTCAGCTTTCTTCCGGAGCTCTTAATACTCCTCAGCTTTCTTCCGGAGCTCTTAATACTCCTCAGCTTTCTTCCGGAGCTCTTAATACTCCTCAGCTTTCTTCCGGAGCTCTTAATACTCCTCAGCTTTCTTCCGGAGCTCTTAATACTCCTCAGCTTTCTTCCGGAGCTCTTAATACTCCTCAGCTTTCTTCCGGAGCTCTTAATACTCCTCAGCTTTCTTCCGGAGCTCTTAATACTCCTCAGCTTTCTTCCGGAGCTCTTAATACTCCTCAGCTTTCTTCCGGAGCTCTTAATACTCCTCAGCTTTCTTCCGGAGCTCTTAATACTCCTCAGCTTTCTTCCGGAGCTCTTAATACTCCTCAGCTTTCTTCCGGAGCTCTTAATACTCCTCAGCTTTCTTCCGGAGCTCTTAATACTCCTCAGCTTTCTTCCGGAGCTCTTAATACTCCTCAGCTTTCTTCCGGAGCTCTTAATACTCCTCAGCTTTCTTCCGGAGCTCTTAATACTCCTCAGCTTTCTTCCGGAGCTCTTAATACTCCTCAGCTTTCTTCCGGAGCTCTTAATACTCCTCAGCTTTCTTCCGGAGCTCTTAATACTCCTCAGCTTTCTTCCGGAGCTCTTAATACTCCTCAGCTTTCTTCCGGAGCTCTTAATACTCCTCAGCTTTCTTCCGGAGCTCTTAATCACTCCTCAGCTTTCTTCCGGAGCTCTTAATACTCCTCAGCTTTCTTCCGGAGCTCTTAATACTCCTCAGCTTTCTTCCGGAGCTCTTAATACTCCTCAGCTTTCTTCCGGAGCTCTTAATACTCCTCAGCTTTCTTCCGGAGCTCTCAATACTCCTCAGCTTTCTTCCGGAGCTCTTAATACTCCTCAGCTTTCTTCCGGAGCTCTTAATACTCCTCAGCTTTCTTCCGGAGCTCTTAATACTCCTCAGCTTTCTTCCGGAGCTCTTAATCCTCCTCAACTTTCTTCCGGAGCTCTCAATTCTCCTCAGCTTTCTTCCGGAGCTCTTAATACTCCTCAGCTTTCTTCTGGAGCTCTTAATCCTCCTCAACTTTCTTCCGGAGCTCTTAATACTCCTCAGCTTTCTTCTGGAGCTCTTAATACTCCTCAGCTTTCTTCCGGAGCTCTTAATACTCTTCAGCTTTCTTCCGGAGCTCTTAATACTCCTCAGCTTTCTTCCGGAGCTCTTAATACTCCTCAGCTTTCTTCCGGAGCTCTTAATACTACTCAGCTTTCTTTCGGAGCTCTCAATTCTCCTCAGCTTTCTTCCGGATCTCTTAATCCTCCTCAACTTTCTTCCGGAGCTCTTAATACTCCTCAGCTTTCTTCCGGAGCTCTTAATACTCCTCAGCTTTCTTCCGGAGCTCTTAATACTCCTCAGCTTTCTTCCGGAGCTCTTAATACTCCTCAGCTTTCTTCCGGAGCTCTTAATACTCCTCAGCTTTCTTCCGGAGCTCTTAATACTCCTCAGCTTTCTTCCGGAGCTCTTAATACTCCTCAGCTTTCTTCCGGAGCTCTTAATCCTCCTCAACTTTCTTCCGGAGCTCTTAATACTCCTCAGCTTTCTTCCGGAGCTCTCAATACTCCTCAGCTTTCTTCCGGAGCTCTTAATACTCCTCAGCTTTCTTCCGGAGCTCTTAATACTCCTCAGCTTTCTTCCGGAGCTCTTAATACTCCTCAGCTTTCTTCCGGAGCTCCTAATACTCCTCAACTTTCTTCCAGAACTCTTGATACTCCTCAA
>NW_027197034.1:35000-65000 GCF_038502225.1 Cherax quadricarinatus | reverse complement strand
CTGAGAAGGCTCCCCAACACAATTACCAATGACCCTGGCATCGCTGTGTGACCCTTACTGGTTTAACACTTAATTTGATTATTATAATACGACCAGACAACAAGGTACAACAGCTGTCGTATACTACTCAGTCCTCTTTACTGTTATTTATGTACTCAAGTTAATATAGATATCCAGTTGTTCTTGTTTACAGGTGTCATGTACACGTATCATGTTTACAGGTATCATTTACAGGTATCGTGACTTCTTTTTATCTAAAAATTAACTTTCAGAACTACTCCACTACATTATTACGAAATTATTAGATGCATGACAAAACTCTAAACTCGAATGGGTTATACATCGGTTCATCTCCCATTATGTGAAGTCGTAGATTTTCTTGTATGTAATTTAGACGTGGATCTTCACCAGTAACTTCTGTACTTTGTACTCCATTGAAAAGGGGGGGAGAGGAGCTTGATTCTCATTAGCGCCTCTTGATCCAAGGAATTTGAGCTGCCCCCTCGCCTTATCAAAGCTGATTACCTCGCAGTGCCCCCCAGGTGCTGTATGATCCTTAGGGTTTAGTGCTTTCTCATCAGTATACTACTGCTACGATTACTTCAAATGTTATTCTTACTGCTATTACTATTATTACTATTGTTGCTATTTCTGTTATTACTACTCTTGCTACTACTATTATTACTACTGCTGCTGTTACTATTACCACTACTATTACTGTTACTATTATTATTACTATTATTACTACTGCTATTACTATTACTACTGTTGCTATTACTATTACTACTGCTATTAATATTACTACTGTTACTATTGTTACTACTATTACTGCTATTATTACTAGTACTACTGTTACTATTACTATTGTTACTATTATTATTATTACTGCTACTACAACTAATATAATTCGTTCTAATTCGTCCTTATGTATTCTATTCATTGTAGTTCCTTTTGTGTTACTGCAGCTTACTACATGTGTGTGTGCATGAACCTCTCGTCTGGTGTAATATAACATGCCGTTCAGCAGTCCAGTGGACAAACACACTTAGGAACCAAGACTTTTCATACCCTCCTTCATGCTTAAGGGGAAATCCCAACAACCTCCTTGGCTGTCTTCAAGAGAGAACCGGATAGTTTGTGATCACCCTGTGGTACATGCGTTGAACTTCGTGCGACTAGCACCAACAGTCTGGTTGATCAGGTCATCCACCGGGAGGCCTGGTCTGGAACCAGGCTGCAGGGGCGTTGACCCTCAGGCTACTCCCCAAGAAAATGCAGTCCACTCGTTCCCTTCATTTGTTAGGGTTTCCGTTATTGTATCAAAATTGCAGCTGCTTCGTGAGGGAGGATTTCCGTAAAGCCGTGTTGGTTTGTTAATGAGTTGTCTCGTCTCCAGGTGTTCCAGCACTGCTTGTAATTATATCCTCCAGCACTTTAGATAACATGCAGGTCTAAACTACTGCCTGAGATAATTACCAGAGTCCTGGAACACCTGCAGAGGAGCACAGACTTCATAAAAGACAACCAGCATGGGCTTTGTGTGTGTGTGTGTGTGTGTGTGTGTGTGTGTGTGTGTGTGTGTGTGTGTGTGTGTGTGTGTGTTTTGGGTGTATGGGTGGGAATGTGTGTGTAAGGGGTGAAACTACTACTCTGTAATAGGCTGTTTGAGTTTGTGTGCATGTACACTCACCTATATGTGGTTGCAGGGGTCGATTCACAGCTCCTGGCCCCGACTCTTCGCTGGTCGCTACTAGCTCCACACTCTCTCCCTGCTCCAAGAATGTGTGTGTGCTCACATAATCTTCTGGTTAGTAAACCAGGTAAAATCCAATCTGAGAAAAGTAAACAGAACCTAAGTTCAGTAGCCCCAGGCGAGGTCTTGGCACCTTTGTTTATCCTCAGCAGATTATAATGTTAGTAAAATTACCGGCAATATTTTAGGTAAAAGGACACAAGTTCAACTAATGCGACATTTTATTGTGGCAACGTTTCGCTCTCCAGGAGCTTTGTCAAGCCGTTACAAACAATACACTGAGGCTATATATAGGTATTAGTCAGGTGCTTTGCACCTGACTCGGTACCTATTTTACCTCAGCAGATTCATAAAAATTCTAACCATAGATTCGTATAACTTTTTGCAGGTGCAGAAATAAACATGAAAGCTGCCACAATGGAAGACACTGAAAAATTACAAAAAAAAGAAAGAAATATAACTTAAGTTTTTCAATGTGTTGAAGAAAATAAGTTCTTGATGACAAATTCCAACGGCTTACATATGGGGGTCAAAGAGACAGAGAAAATCACAAACTACGAAGCTTAGACTATTGCAAGCAGAGACACGTCAGTCGTACTATCTGTTAAAGCTGTGTTAGTAATCATGTCTGATGACCTTTCGTTTAGAGAACAAAATAATGCATACCCATTAATGTCCAGGAAAAAGACGGCTTTACGTTATGAATTTTCAAAACAGTAGTAGTCAGGCTAGTGTTAGTTTTTCAATCACTTGTGCTCTCGCTTTTAGGATATTGTTCAATGCTCACAGCGCCTCTCAAGGCAGCAGAGATGGAACTTAAAAATATACATAGATCATTTAACTGCCTGTATAGTCAAAACATTTTCTGTATAGCCAGTATAACATTTAAACTGTTGGGAACAGTTTAAAACACACGAAATACACCCATTGTAACGGAGAAGAGATATTTGAACCATACCCCCGGCCGGGATTGAACCCGCGGTCATCGAGTCTCAAAACTCCAGCCCGTCGCGTTAGCCACTAGACCAGCTAGCCACAATAAGATTCATCCAACTAGGTATATTTCTACACCATAGGAAAGTTAGCACAGGCACCTCTGTGACCACAAATGCAAGTTTTTACAGACGACGGGCTGGAGTTTTGAGACTCTATGACCGCGGGTTCAATCCCGGCCGGGGGTATGGTTTATTTGCAATCGTGTCATTATGATTTCTTGAGTCAAGAGATATTTGATAGTGGAGAGTCAGGTCCCCAGAGCTTATTTCTTGGATAGCATTGAAAATTGGGTTGGGCAAATGTTTTGTTAGTGGGATGAATTGTAAAGGACCTGCCTAGTATGGGCCAACAAGCCTGCTGCAGTGTTCCTCCTTTCTTATGTTCTTATCAACACATGATTATAACAAAATACTGGCGTGAAGGAAGTGGCAGGAAGTATACAATACTCAATGAAAAGCGGCGCACAATTAAAAAAAAAATTACTATAAACATCCGTCATCCAAGACTTCAGAATGTTGCCAACATGTATCAGAAAAATTGCCATTACACAGGAAGGTATTTTCAAGAGGAAACTTGACTATTGCTTCTTTAAAACTGCCAGATCAACCGGGCTGTGACACCTGTGTAGGCTAGCGGGTAGCTAGCTGTAACAGCTTGGTTGATCTCGCAGTCAAGGGTAGAAAAACCATTGAATTTCGTCACAGGTATGTCCTTGTGTTCGTTGTCTTCTAAAAGAAGTAACTCTCTCTCTCTCTCTCTCTCTCTCTCTCTCTCTCTCTCTCTCTCTCTCTCTCTCTCTCTCTCTCTCTCTCTCTCTCTCTCTCTCTCTCTGAGACATTACCCAGAGTCACAGAATACTCTTAACTTCCACCCCCTCTCCCATCCTGTCTATCTGTCTGTTCTCCCGTCTATTTGGCTCTCTCCCCCCTCCGCTTCCTCGCTCTCTCCCTCTTTTGTAATGAAACTGTCATTCATTAGCTTTACTGTGTGTTTCTTGCTCCTCCCCTCTTCCTCCCTAACTCGTACCCCACTCCCTCACTTCTCTCTCCCCCGTCTCCCGGGATGCCTAGGTGCCGCGTGGCTCATTGGTGAGAGCACTCGTCTTGCAGTTGCAAGGTTTCAGGTTCGAATCCTGGCGCAAATTTCAATACACCCCTGGTGTCCCTTTTAGTCCACTGCCATGAGTTGTTTAGTCTGTTAGAAAGCTCCAGTAATGTGTAAGGAATTCCAATACCTGCTGGAATTGTATATCCTGTGTAAGAACACACTCCGGTCCTGTGTAAGGAACTCCAGTACCTGCTGAAATGATATATCCTGTGTAAGAACATTCCAGACCTGTTTAAAAAACTCTAGTACGTGCTGGACGTATTCATGTTTTGGGTAGGAAGTATCTGTGTACGTAACGTAAAAATCACCCTGTCTCACGTTTTTCTCTCTCTGCCTCCCTCACCACCATTCTCTTTCACCTCTCCATTCCCTCACATTCTCCCCTCTCCCTCCTCTTGCGCTTCCCCCATTCCCTTTCCTTTCCTCCCCTTCCCTTCTATCCTCCGTCTCTTCTTTCTTCGCTGTATCATTTCTAGTCTCCTGCCATCTGCTCTCCGTAAAGCCATTATGAGGCTGTCTTTATTACCCATTATTCCCCTTCCTCTTCCCCTTGTCATCAACACTTCCATCATCATCCTTCCATTATCCCCCCTCTACCTTACTCATCTCCCCTTACCATAATGATGCCCTTGAGTGTCTGTTACGCTGCCACCCTTACACCTGTTGCCTGTCCTATGAGGCTTTACCGTCTGTGTTGCCTATGTTGGCACTCGTGATGTGTATGTATGAGTGGGACTTGCACAAGAGTAAATAAATTTATCAAAGCTTATTGCCTGGGTAGCGTCGAAATCGAGTTGGGCAAACGTTCTGTTAGTGGGTTGGATTTGTAAGGGATTTGGCCAGGGTGGACCAGCAGGCCTACTGCAATATTCCTCCTCACTTATGTTGTGTGTGTGTGTATGTATATGTATGTATGTATATGTATGTATGTATATGTATGTATGTATATATGTATGTGTGTGTGTGGCGTAGTGGATTAATGCGTCAAGAAATTAAATTGCGCTTCTTATAATAATGATAGGTAAGTTTCCTAAGGTTTTTTGGTTCAAAATCATATTTTTTTCATTTATGTTAATATAAAAATTAATGATTTTGTACCAAAAGCACCCTAGGAAACTTAAGCGCAATTTAATATAGCCTAATCCAACTAAATATATGTTATATAAGTTAACAGTAATGTAATAATAAACACAATGAAATATACATATATTTTTCTCATTAGGTTCAGAATGATTTTTGCGAAATTATTGCATACACAAATTTTCGCTTGCCCTATTCGGCAAGAAGTGCGTTGAAATGTAAACCAAAATCGCAAGTTTTACCTATTCGGCACGATATATATATATATATATATATATATATATATATATATATATATATATATATATATATATATATATATATATAACATACTTATTAGAAAACGTTTCGGTCCTGGGACCTTGATTAAGGTCCCAGGACCGAAACGTTTTCTAATAAAAATGTTAGTGTTTACTTACGTGTCTTTCTAAACCAACTTGTCGGTATTTATTACCAAGGTTTATACCATATATATATAATATATATATATATATATATATATATATATATATATATATATATATATATATATATATATATATATATATATATATATATATATATATATAAACACAAAATTAATTTAGCATTATTAAATTACTGTCCAACCTTACCAAACAAAAATCTCATAAAAACTCCCAAAAAGGGTGTTCCTCAACAGAAAAATGTCTTTCTTTGCCAAACAAAAGGCCCTTACTAAACAAAAGACACTTCCTTACCACTTTTACCTTCATGCACTTCACCGTAATCGAATTATCCCACTTTGTGTCCGCTATGTAAACTTTTCTGACACTTGGGACGTGCTATTTCCCGCCTGTCTTAAACGACGCGCACGCAAGACAACAAGTTCACTGCCATGGAGAAAACATGGCAAGGAAACTCTTATACCGTGATGACCTTCTTGGCCCTTACCAGTCTACAGCTTTCCCATGCTGCTGCTACCACCACCACCGCTACTACTTCCACCATTACTACTAATAATACTTCCACTACTAATAGTAGTAGTACTACTACTACCACCACCACACCACCGCCACTACTACTACCACCACACCACCGCCACTACTACTACCACCACACCACCGCCACTACTACTACCACCACACCACCGCCACTACTACTACCACCACACCACCGCCACTACTACTACCACCACACCACCGCCACTACTACTACCACCACACCACCGCCACTACTACCACCACACCACCGCCACTACTACTACCACCACTACTACTACTACTACTACTACTACTACTACTACTATTACTACTACCACCACCACCACCACCATTACTGCCACCACCACCGCTACCACTACTACCATTACTACTTTCACCACCATAACTACTACCACTACCTCTAATACTACCACCACTACTACTACTACCTACCTGAAATCTACCTGGAGGGCATTCCGGGGATCAACACCCCCGCGGCCCGGTCCACGACCAGGCCTCCCGGTGGATCAGGGCATGATCAACGAGGCTGTTACTGCTGGTCGCACGCAATCCAGCGTACGAACCACAGCCCGGCTGATCCGGCACCGTCTTTAGGTATCTGTCGAGCTCCCTCTTGAAGACAACCAAGGGTCTTCCCGTAATGCCCCTTGTTGCTGGTGGGAGGCTGTTGAACAGTCTTGGGCCCCGGACACTTATTGTGTTATCTTAGTGTACCAGTGACGCCCCTACTTTTCACTGGGGGTATGTTGCATCGCCTGCCAAGTCTTTTGCTTTCGTATGGAGTGATTGTTGTGTGCATATTAGGGACCAGTCCCTCCAGAATCTTCCAGGTGTAGATTATGATCTCTCTCTCTCGCCTGCGCTCTAGTGAGTACAAGTCAAGTGCTTCCAGGCGCTCCCAGTAGTTAAGGTGTTTGTTAGAACTTGTACGCTCAGTAAAGGTTCTCTGTACATTCTCTAGCTCTGCAATTTCACTACTATTAGTTATTACTACTGCTTACTACCACTATTACTACTACCACTGCAGACCTGGAGAGTGTACAGAGAACTTTCACGGCACATATAAGCACGATAAGGCACCTAAATTACTGGGAACGGTTGAAGGTCCTTGATCTGTATTCCCTGGAATGCAGGCGAGAGAGATACATGATAATATACACTTGGAAGGTCCTGGAGGGATTGGTACCAAACCTGCACACGAAAATCTCTCCCTATGAAAGCAAAAGACTCGGCAGGAGATGCAACATTCCCCCAATGAAAAGCAGGGGCGCCACGAGTACATTGAGAGACAACACAGTAAGTGTCCGGGGTCTAAGACTGTACAACTGGTTCCCAGCCTACATAAAGGGGATTAACAATAGACCCCTGGCTGTCTTTAAGAAGGCACTGGACAGGCACCTAAAGTCAGTACCTGACTAACCGGGCTGTGGTTCGTACGTCAGCTTGCGTGCAGCCAGTAGTAACAGCCTGGCTGATCTCGCAGTAGTATCAGTTCCTAGTAAATAGTTGCCAGTAACCAGTTACCAGTAGTATAACTCACTGCCAACCGTCTGTGTGAATCACTTGTTATTCACTGTTCAGCTGACCTAGCATGTTTTGAATGCCGCTACCCTCCGAGGCACTCGGCAAGCCAGTTCAGGTAGAGGCGTTAGACAGACTGCAGGTCAAGGCTTGGTGCTCCCCCTATATACCACCCACAATATACTAGAACATCCAACGTGAGTGTTATTACCCAATCCATGTTTTCGAACCCCCCACATGACAGATCAGACCCTGATCCACCGTGAGGCTTGGTATCAGACCGAGTCGCGGGGCGTTGACCCCCGAAACCCTCTCCAGGTAAACTCCAGGTAAACCACTGCTACTGCTGCTACTATTACTACCACCACGAATGCTGTAGCTACTGCTATACTACTACTACTGTTACTGCTACTACTACTGGAGGAAGAAAGAAGTAGCAATAATACGGTAAGAAAGCGAGAAGCTTTATACGGGGAAAAGCTCTTGGCCCCAACGGATTTAGCGCTTTCCTATGATTATAAAATAATAGTAATATAATAAACAATTATATAACAGCAGGGTATATACATCGAGAGATTTCTATCAGCCAAGTTATATACAGGTTATACACACGAAGATGTGTATATTTTTCATCGGATATGCAGCCTTAATGACCCTGTTGCTGTTGAATTAGACACATGTGCAACTCTTGGGTATCTTTATTGAGGAAACGTTTCGCCACACAGTGGCTTCATCAGTCCATACAAAGGATAAACTTGAAGAACAGGAGTAGAATGAGGTAATCAGTCCCTCAACCTTGAGTCGATGTGGTCAGTCCATCAATCTTGAATAGAATACGGCATATGAGCGGCGAAGCAGCTTATAATCATCTACAATCCTGTCAGACACTGCAACTTCTCGGGATCTTAATACTTGGGAATTCTTCGCTTGCCTAACCCTTGGGCACGACCTACTTCCACATTGGACAAATGTGACACCACCTACCACTGCTGCACCTCTCCTGCCATACGGTTTATAAGCTGCTTCGCCGCTCATATGCCGTATTCTATTCAAGATTGATGGACTGACCACATCGACTCAAGGTTGAGGGACTGATTACCTCATTCTACTCCTGTTTTTCAAGTTTATCCTTTGTATGGACTGATGAAGCCACTGTGGCGAAACGTTTCCTCAATAAAGATACCCAAGAGTTGCACATGTGTCTAATTTAACAACGTGTCGGCTCTTTGAACCATTCATCTACGACCCTGTTGCTGTTGATATGCTTTAAATTTAAGAAACCAATGACTGTGTGTATGCGCTACCATCTCTACTAGCACATACTCCTGTGTGTGTATGTTTGTATATATACTCTGAGAGCGTAGTTTAATTTATATTTTGGGACTAACATCCTAGATGGTAGCGTTCACGTATATTGACCTTTCAGTCTACGATTATTATCTGTGTCTCTTCTTCCCTCTTTTTCCTTTCTCTTCTCATTCCCTCTCTCTCGCCTCTCTCCCTCTCTCGCCTATCTCGCTCTCTCGCCTATCTCGCTCTCTCTCTCTCGCTCTCGCTCTCGCTCTCGCTCTCGCTCTCGCTCTCGCTCTCGCTCTCGCTCTCGCTCTCGCTCTCGCTCTCTCTCGCTCTCTCTCGCTCTCGCTCTCTCTCGCTCTCTCTCGCTCTCGCTCTCTCTCGCTCTCTCTCGCTCTCTCTCGCCTTTCTCTCTCTCGCCTTTCTCTCTCTCTCTCTCTCTCTCTCTCTCTCTCTCTCTCTCTCTCTCTCTCTCTCTCTCTCTCTCTCTCTCTCTCTCTGTCTGTTTTTTTTTACACAGGGTTTAACAAGGTTAAGGATCCCTAGCTTTATTGACAAGCTATTTACAGGTTAAGGATTCCTAACTTTATTGGCAAGCTAAGAGCTGTTACCTACATCAGCTCATTTGAAAGCATTTTTATTGTTATGAGACATACAAGTAGGAAACAGGATGAAGTTGGAGCCATCTGTGGGCCAGCATTTTCATTTGATCAGCTATCTTGTTGACATCATTATGCTGTACGAATGTGTTCCATACTCGAGTCATCCTGGGTATATATGATCTCAGATGGAGTGATGTTCTGGAGAAGGGTACAGCCAGAGTGAAGTTGCTGCTTTCTGCCCGTCTTGTAGCATAAAAGCTTGTTTCACGCTGTCCTCGAAGTGGATCCAAGTGTGGTACTTTGACAATATTGGCCTTGTACATAACAGTAAGGCCACCCACATCCCTCCTATGTTGAAGGCTCTGCTGAAATGACAGCTCTATCCAGGATGGGTCCAGGCGAGAGATGAGACGTCTTGCTCTGTTCTCTACTCTGTCAAGCAGTCGCAGATGAGAGGGGGGGGGCAGGCAAGCCAAGAAAGTGGAGCATACTCAAGGTGTGAGCGTACTTGTGCCTCGTACAGGATCTTGCAACCCCTGCTGTCAAGCAGATGCGAGATACGGCGAAGTGCTGTAAGCTTCCTGGCTGCCTCTCTCTCTCTCTCTCTCTCTCTCTCTCTCTCTCTCTCTCTCTCTCTGCTTTACCCTCCCTATCTTCCCTCACGTCCCCTCGTGAGATTTTGGATTCACCCTTCGTAAGTAGCACATTGGAATGTACGATAGTCCCTGATGTCTCCCCTCTTTCTCCTCTTCATCCTCCACCTCTTCCCCTTCCTTCCTCACTCCCCCTCTCTCCCTCCTCTTCCAGGTTTCATCTCTCTGCTTTCTCTTTAACCTCCCTTCAAGGGAGGTGCATTGATATCGATGAAGGTCTCTTGATCCAAAGAATTGCAGCTACCCTCCCGTCTCTCGGATCAAACTTGATTTCCTCCAACTGCCTAGGCATTGCACGACCCCTGTGGGTTTAGTACTTCCCCCACGAATATACTAATACTACTAATCTTCTCTTCCTCTGTTTCATCCCTTTCGTAGCTGAAACATCGTAAAAATAAAAGTTTTCTTATTGCTCTACCTGTCTTTATTTCCACCACGTGTCGATTCTCTCATATTCAATCAGCACTTTGTTTTTATAATTACCGAGGTGCCTGCAGGGACCTCAGGGAAGTTCTAAGAGAGTTATTTTTTGACGTAATATAATGGGGTTTTTATTGATACAGATTATTTTATTTTGGTATTGAGAATATTTGTGTTGAAGTGTGTGTGTGTTTATTAATAATAATCTTGTTTTTATTGTATATTTTTATGGTTATGAGCCTGTATAGCCCTTGTGGCTTAGCGCTTCTTTTTGATTATAATAATAATAATATGGTTATGAGCGCTGAGTGACCTACGTGGCTGAAGTGATCCATTAATAGTATTAGTACCACTACTGCTGCTATTACTATCGCTGTTAATCTTGCTATTACCATTGTTATTACTATCGCTGTCATTATTGCTATTACTATTGCAATCACTATTGCTATTATTATCGCTGTCGCTATCGCTGTCACTACTGCTATTACTACTGCTATTAATTGAAAAAAACAATTACTAAGCGGTTTCCAACTTAGTGGTGATAAATTTTGGTCCAAAAACTAAAGAATGACTCTTCTGACCGTCTGTAAACTATAAAATCTGGTGTAGTTGTGCAAGGTCAAATTTGCTTAGGTTTCAGTGTGTCTGTGACCCTTATTACCATTTTTCGTTGAAGAAATTGAGATGTTGGTTTCCGTGCAATAACTAGTGAATGCCTCTCCTGGTCGGCTTCAAACCTTCAGTGATATGTAACTTTAATGGAAACATATGCCACATACTGTGCTATTCCTTTTGCAGCTGTTAAGGTAGAATGGGGATGCTCGTCTTGGCTCCTGAAGAATCCTTCCTCTTAACCCCTCCCTCCTCCCTCTTTTCCTCTTTCCTTCACTTCCTCCTCTCCCTTCAATCCCTTCTCTCTTCCTCTGCCCTCTCTCCTTCCTCCCTATCTTTCTCCTCCCTCTCTCTCCCCTTCCCCTACCTCCCCTCCCTCTTCCTCCTCCTCCTCCTCCTCCTCCTACCCATCTCTTTCCTGCTTATCTCCTTAACCCTCTCCACTCTCCTCAACCTTCTCAATCCTCTTCCTCGTTTCTTTTTCATTTCTCCTCCACTTCACTCTTCTCCATTCTCCCATCTTCACCCTCCCCTCTCTCTCCGCACTTCTCCCTCTTCTCGCTTCTCTCCCTCCTCCTCCATTCCATATTAGGTAACAGCACGTCAGGATATACAAGGAAACTCACTCTATCGGGTCATTAGGACCATCCATACCTCTTTCTTCTGTATGATTTATCATCCTGTGTTACTCCCTCGTCATCTTCTGTACCTACCATCTCCCTCATCTTCTGTAACTACTACCTCCCTCGTCATCTTCTGTACCTACTACATAAGAACATAACATAAGAAAGGAGGAACTCTGCAGGAGGCCTGCTGACCCATACTAGGCAGGTCCTTTACAATTCATCCTACTAACAAAACATTTGCCCAACCCAATTTTCAATGCCACCCAAAAAATAAGCTCTGATGTGAAAGTCCCACTCAAATCCAACCCCTCCCACTCATGTACTTATCCAACCTAGATTTGAAACTACCCAAAGTCCCAGCCTCAATAACCCAACTAGGTAGACTGTTCCACTCATCAACTACCCTATTTCCAAACCAATACTTTCCTATGTCCTTTCTAAATCTAAACTTATCTAATTTAAATCCATTACTGCGGGTTCTCTCTTGGAGAGATATCCTCAAGACCTTATTAATATCCCCTTTATTAATACCTATCTTCCACTTATACACTTCGATCAGGTCTCCCCTCATTCTTCGTCTAACAAGTGAATGTAACTTAAGAGTCTTCAATCTTTCTTCATAAGGAAGATTTCTAATGCTATGTATTAATTTAGTCATCCTACGCTGAATGTTTTCTAACGAATTTATGTCCATTTTGTAATACGGAGACCAGAACTGAGCTGCATAATCTAGGCGAGGCCTTACTAATGATGTATAAAGCTGCAGTATGACCTCTGGACTTCTGTTGCTTACACTTCTTGATATAAATCCCAGTAATCTATTTGCCTCATTACGTACGCTTAGGCATTGCTGTCTTGGTTTAAGGTTGCTGCTCACCATAACCCCCAAGTCCTTTTCGTAATCTGTATGGCTAAGTTCTACATCATTTAATTTATAAGTACTAGGGTTATGGGCACTCCCAAGCTTCAGAACCTTGCATTTATCTACATTGAACTGCATCTGCCACTTTTCTGACCAAGAATAGAGTTTGTTTAAATCCTCCTGAAGTTCCCTAACATCTACGTTTGAATCAATTATCCTACCTATCTTTGTGTCATCGGCGAATTTGCTCATATCACTAGTAATTCCCTCATCAAGATCATTGATATATGTTATAAACAACAACGGGCCCAAGACTGATCCCTGTGGAACGCCACTTGTTACAGATCCCCACTCGGATTTAACTACCTCCCTCGTCATCTTTTGTACCTACTACCTCTCTGCATCATGTGTGTACCTACCTCCCTGCGTCATGTGTGTACCTACCTCCCTGCGTCATGTGTGAGCCTACCTCCCTGCGTCTTGTGTGAGCCTACCTCCCTGCGTCATGTGCGAACCTGCCTCCCTGCGTCATGTGTGTACCTATTACCCTGCGTCATGTGTGTACCTACTTCCCTGTTGAGGAAGCCTGGAAGAGCGTGGTCAATGTGTGTCATTCAGAGCAACAAGGAAATATTGAGTTACTTGAGTTTTCTGGGGACTGAATGGTTTGTGGTGGCTGACGACTTCCCAAGAAATCTACCTCCCCCACAAATCAATCTCCCCACAAATCAATCTCCCCCACAAATCGTTCTCCCCACAAATCTGTCCTCGCATAACTATCTCCCGTGAACTTGTCTCCCTGTAAATTTCCCCGCGAGCTTGTCTCCTCACAAAGTTATCTCTACTAATTTCTCTCCCCACGAGTTTATCTCCCCACGGACTTTTCGACTCGTCCAATGAGGACTTTCCCATCGATGTTCAATGAATATGGAATCTCTTATTTAGTGCCTTTATGACCTTTCTCCCCTCCCAAGGTGTAATTGTATAGTTGCTCTCCCCTCTTGCTCTCTCCCCTCAGTCCTCTCCCTTCATCCTTCCATTCTCATTCTCTCTCTCTCTCTCTCTCGCTCTCTCTCTCTCTCTCTCTCTCTCTCTCTCTCTCTCTC
This sequence comes from Cherax quadricarinatus, assembly GCF_038502225.1. Taxonomy (NCBI): domain Eukaryota; kingdom Metazoa; phylum Arthropoda; class Malacostraca; order Decapoda; family Parastacidae; genus Cherax; species Cherax quadricarinatus. Next base: position 51,407 of record NW_027197034.1, on the reverse strand, counting down.
TCTCTCTCTCTCTCTCTCTCTGAAGGTCGATGGAACTATCAAGGAGGTCAATATGACTCACGAAATCGTAATGACACGAGGTCAATGAATGGCTGGGGGTCACAACGGGGTCAGTACATGGTTGAAGGGGCTTCTAGCCATGCAAAAATAATCCTGACTAAGTGGAGGAACAGACTGAACCTAGAAGAGCCTTGTGATTTACCACTAAAACCCTACATGAATGGTATACAATACCGACAAGATGAAAATTAGACACGTGTACAACATCTGGGTACAAGTTAACCCATCCAGTGGCTTTATCAGTACAATACAAGGACATAATGTGAAGAAATATATACGGAAGATGAGGTAATCAATCCCTCAGCCTTGGAGTTGAAGAGCGACGTAATCAGCGCTCTTGGAGTTGGTGTAGAGCGACGTAAACAGTGTTCTTGGAGTTGTAGAGCGACGTAATCAGTGTTCTTGGAGTTGAAGAGCGACGTAATCAGTGTTCTTGGAGTTGGTGAAGAGCGACGTAATCAGTGCTCTTGGAGTTGAAGAGCGACGTAATCAGCGCTCTTGGAGTTGGTGTAGAGCGACGTAATCAGTGTTCTTGGAGTTAAAGAGCGACGTAATCAGTGCTCTTGGAGTTGAAGAGCGACGTAATCAGTGCTCTTGGAGTTGAAGAGCGACGTAATCAGTGTTCTTGGAGTTGAAGAGCGACGTAATCAGTGCTCTTGGAGTTGAAGAGCGACGTAATAAGCGCTCTTGGAGTTGAGTGACGTAATCAGCGCTCTTGGAGTTGAAGAGCGTCGTAATCAGCGCTCTTCACAGTTGGTGAAGAGCGACGTAATCAGCGCTCTTGGAGTTGGTGAAGAGCGACGTAATCAGCGCTCTTGGAGTTGAAGAGCGTCGTAATCAGTGCTCTTGGAGTTGAAGAGCGTCGTAATCAGTGCTCTTGGAGTTGGTGAAGAGCGACGTAATCAGCGCTCTTGGAGTTGAAGAGCGTCGTAATCAGTGCTCTTGGAGTTGAAGAGCGTCGTAATCAGTGCTCTTGGAGTTGAAGAGCATCGTAATCAGTGCTCTTGGAGTTGAAGAGCGTCGTAATCAGTGCTCTTGGAGTTGGTGAAGAGCGACGTAATCAGCGCTCTTGGAGTTGAAGAGCGTCGTAATCAGTGCTCTTGGAGTTGAAGAGCGTCGTAATCAGTGCTCTTGGAGTTGAAGAGCGTCGTAATCAGTGCTCTTGGAGTTGAAGAGCATCGTAATCAGTGCTCTTGGAGTTGAAGAGCGTCGTAATCAGTGCTCTTGGAGTTGGTGAAGAGCGTCGTAATCAGCGCTCTTGGAGTTGGTGAAGAGCGAAGTAATCAGCGCTCTTGGAGTTGAAGAGCGTCGTAATCAGTGCTCTTGGAGTTGAAGAGCATCGTAATCAGTGCTCTTGGAGTTGAAGAGCGTCGTAATCAGTGCTCTTGGAGTTGGTGAAGAGCGTCGTAATCAGCGCTCTTGGAGTTGAAGAGCGACGTAATCAGCGCTCTTGGAGTTGAAGAGCATCGTAATCAGTGCTCTTGGAGTTGAAGAGCGTCGTAATCAGTGCTCTTGGAGTTGAAGAGCATCGTAATCAGTGCTCTTGGAGTTGAAGAGCGTCGTAATCAGTGCTCTTGGAGTTGGTGAAGAGCGTCGTAATCAGCGCTCTTGGAGTTGGTGAAGAGCGTCGTAATCAGCGCTCTTGGAGTTGAAGAGCGTCGTAATCAGTGCTCTTGGAGTTGGTGAAGAGCGTCGTAATCAGCGCTCTTGGAGTTGAAGAGCGTCGTAATCAGTGCTCTTGGAGTTGGTGAAGAGCGTCGTAATCAGCGCTCTTGGAGTTGGTGAAGAGCGTCGTAATCAGCGCTCTTGGAGTTGAAGAGCGTCGTAATCAGTGCTCTTGGAGTTGGTGAAGAGCGTCGTAATCAGCGCTCTTGGAGTTGAAGAGCGTCGTAATCAGTGCTCTTGGAGTTGAAGAGCATCGTAATCAGTGCTCTTGGAGTTGAAGAGCGTCGTAATCAGTGCTCTTGGAGTTGGTGAAGAGCGTCGTAATCAGCGCTCTTGGAGTTGGTGAAGAGCGACGTAATCAGCGCTCTTGGAGTTGAAGAGCGTCGTAATCAGTGCTCTTGGAGTTGAAGAGCGTCGTAATCAGTGCTCTTGGAGTTGAAGAGCATCGTAATCAGTGCTCTTGGAGTTGAAGAGCATCGTAATCAGTGCTCTTGGAGTTGAAGAGCGTCGTAATCAGTGCTCTTGGAGTTGGTGAAGAGCGTCGTAATCAGCGCTCTTGGAGTTGGTGAAGAGCATCGTAATCAGTGCTCTTGGAGTTGAAGAGCGTCGTAATCAGTGCTCTTGGAGTTGGTGAAGAGCGTCGTAATCAGCGCTCTTGGAGTTGGTGAAGAGCGTCGTAATCCGTGCTCTTGGAGTTGAAGAGCGTCGTAATCCGTGCTCTTGGAGTTGAAGAGCGTCGTAATCAGTGCTCTTGGAGTTGAAGAGCGTCGTAATCAGCGCTCTTGGAGTTGAAGAGCGTCGTAATCAGCGCTCTTGGAGTTGAAGAGCGTCGTAATTAGCGCTCTTGGAGTTGAAGAGCGACGTAATCAGCGCTCTTGGAGTTGGTGAAGAGCGACGTAATCAGCGCTCTTGGAGTTGAAGAGCGTCGTAATCAGTGCTCTTGGAGTTGAAGAGCGACGTAATCAGTGCTCTTGGAGTTGGTGAAGAGCGACGTAATCAGTGCTCTTGGAGTTGAAGAGCGACGTAATCAGTGCTCTTGGAGTTGGTGAAGAGCGACGTAATCAGTGCTCTTGGAGTTGAAGAGCGACGTAATCAGCGCTCTTGGAGTTGAAGAGCGACGTAATCAGTGCTCTTGGAGTTGGTGAAGAGCGACGTAATCAGTGCTCTTGGAGTTGAAGAGCGACGTAATCAGTGCTCTTGGAGTTGGTGAAGAGCGTCGTAATCAGTGCTCTTGGAGTTGGTGAAGAGCGTCGTAATCAGTGCTCTTGGAGTTGAAGAGGGTCGTAATCAGCGCTCTTGGAGTTGAAGAGCGTCGTAATCAGCGCTCTTGGAGTTGGTGAAGAGCGTCGTAATCAGTGCTCTTGGAGTTGGTGAAGAGCGTCGTAATCAGTGCTCTTGGAGTTGGTGAAGAGCGTCGTAATCAGTGCTCTTGGAGTTGGTGAAGAGCGTCGTAATCAGTGCTCTTGGAGTTGGTGAAGAGCGTCGTAATCAGTGCTCTTGGAGTTGGTGAAGAGCGTCGTAATCAGTGCTCTTGGAGTTGAAGAGCGTCGTAATCAGCGCTCTTGGAGTTGGTGAAGAGCGTCGTAATCAGCGCTCTTCACACCAACTCCAAGGCTCAGGGACTGATTACCTCATCTTTTGTATATAGTTCTTTTGTCTTCCAGTTATGTCCTGGAATTTGTATTGATAAAGCCACTGGATAGCGAGAAGTCTACAATACAGACACCAGATGTTGCACGTGTGTAATTTTCACCACTCAAGACTCGCCAGTCACCAACCAAATATCAGTGTCCTTGTTAGGTAAGACACATATGCAACAGTTAGGTATCTTTATTTTGAAACGTTTCGCCTACACAGTAGGCTTCTTCAGTCGAGTACAGAAAAGTTGATAGAAGCAGAAGAGACTTGAAGACGATGTAATCAGTCCATCACCCTTAAAGTTTTGAGGTGGTCAGTCCCTCAGTGTCCTTGTTGACGCTCATCAGCTGCATCCTTCCCATTAATGATACCAACAATTTTAGTAAAAAAAAAAACTGTTAAATCTTAAATTTTTTTCACAATTTAAATATTACCTATTTTATACGAAATTGTTTTATTATTCGTAGTACTATTAGTTCAAGTACTATTTATTAAATTATTTGCATGTGTACTCGTTGCTGTGTGGGTTGTGTACTCGTTGCTGTGTGGGTTGTGTACTCGTTGCTGTGTGGGTTGTGTACTTGTTGCTGTGTGGGTTGTGTACTCGTTGCTGTGTGGGTTGTGTACTCGTTGCTGTGTGGGTTGTGTACTCGTTGCTGTGTGGGTTGTGTACTCGTTGCTGTGTGGGTTGTGTACTTGTTGCTGTGTGGGTTGTGTACTCGTTGCTGTGTGGGTTGTGTACTCGTTGCTGTGTGGGTTGTGTACTCGTTGCTGTGTGGGTTGTGTACTCGTTGTTGTGTGGGTTGTGTACTCGTTGGTGTGTGGGTTGTGTACTCGTTGCTGTGTGGGTTGTGTACTCGTTGCTGTGTGGGTTGTGTACTCGTTGCTGTGTGGGTTGTGTACTCGTTGCTGTGTGGGTTGTGTACTCGTTGCTGTGTGGGTTGTGTACTCGTTGCTGTGTGGGTTGTGTACTCGTTGCTGTGTGGGTTGTGTACTCGTTGCTGTGTGGGTTGTGTACTCGTTGCTGTGTGGGTTGTGTACTCGTTGCTGTGTGGGTTGTGTACTCGTTGCTGTGTGGGTTGTGTACTCGTTGCTGTGTGGGTTGTGTACTCGTTGCTGTGTGGGTTGTGTACTCGTTGCTGTGTGGGTTGTGTACTCGTTGCTGTGTGGGTTGTGTACTCGTTGCTGTGTGGGTTGTGTACTCGTTGTTGTGTGGGTTGTGTACTCGTTGCTGTGTGGGTTGTGTACTTGTTGCTGTGTGGGTTGTGTACTCGTTGCTGTGTGGGTTGTGTACTCGTTGCTGTGTGGGTTGTGTACTCGTTGCTGTGTGGGTTGTGTACTCGTTGCTGTGTGGGTTGTGTACTCGTTGCTGTGTGGGTTGTGTACTCGTTGCTGTGTGGGTTGTGTACTCGTTGCTGTGTGGGTTGTGTACTCGTTGCTGTGTGGGTTGTGTACTCGTTGCTGTGTGGGTTGTGTACTCGTTGCTGTGTGGGTTGTGTACTCGTTGCTGTGTGGGTTGTGTACTTGTTGCTGTGTGGGTTGTGTACTCGTTGCTGTGTGGGTTGTGTACTCGTTGCTGTGTGGGTTGTGTACTCGTTGCTGTGTGGGTTGTGTACTCGTTGCTGTGTGGGTTGTGTACTCGTTGCTGTGTGGGTTGTGTACTCGTTGATGTGTGGGTTATGTGCTCGTTGCTGTGTGGGTTGTGTACTCGTTGCTGTGTGGGTTGTGTACTCGTTGCTGTGTGGGTTGTGTACTCGTTGCTGTGTGGGTTGTGTACTCGTTGCTGTGTGGGTTGTGTACTCGTTGCTGTGTGGGTTGTGTACTCGTTGCTGTGTGGGTTGTGTACTCGTTGCTGTGTGGGTTGTGTACTCGTTGCTGTGTGGGTTGTGTACTCGTTGCTGTGTGGGTTGTGTACTCGTTGGTGTGTGGGTTGTGTACTCGTTGCTGTGTGGGTTGTGTACTCGTTGCTGTGTGGGTTGTGTACTCGTTGCTGTGTGGGTTGTGTACTCGTTGCTGTGTGGGTTGTGTACTCGTTGCTGTGTGGGTTGTGTACTCGTTGCTGTGTGGGTTGTGTACTCGTTGCTGTGTGGGTTGTGTAGTCGTTGCTGTGTGGGTTGTGTACTCGTTGCTGTGTGGGTTGTGTACTCGTTGCTGTGTGGGTTGTGTACTCGTTGCTGTGTGGGTTGTGTACTCGTTGCTGTGTGGGTTGTGTACTCGTTGCTGTGTGGGTTGTGTACTCGTTGCTGTGTGGGTTGTGTACTTGTTGCTGTGTGGGTTGTGTACTTGTTGCTGTGTGGGTTGTGTACTCGTTGCTGTGTGGGTTGTGTACTCGTTGCTGTGTGGGTTGTGTACTCGTTGCTGTGTGGGTTGTGTACTCGTTGCTGTGTGGGTTGTGTACTCGTTGCTGTGTGGGTTGTGTACTCGTTGCTGTGTGGGTTGTGTACTCGTTGCTGTGTGGGTTGTGTACTCGTTGCTGTGTGGGTTGTGTACTCGTTGCTGTGTGGGTTGTGTACTCGTTGCTGTGTGGGTTGTGTACTCGTTGCTGTGTGGGTTGTGTACTCGTTGCTGTGTGGGTTGTGTACTCGTTGCTGTGTGGGTTGTGTACTCGTTGCTGTGTGGGTTGTGTACTCGTTGCTGTGTGGGTTGTGTACTCGTTGCTGTGTGGGTTGTGTACTCGTTGCTGTGTGGGTTGTGTACTCGTTGCTGTGTGGGTTGTGTACTCGTTGCTGTGTGGGTTGTGTACTCGTTGCTGTGTGGGTTGTGTACTCGTTGCTGTGTGGGTTGTGTACTCTTTGCTGTGTGGGTTGTGTACTCGTTGCTGTGTGGGTTGTGTACTCGTTGCTGTGTGGGTTGTGTACTCGTTGCTGTGTGGGTTGTGTACTCGTTGCTGTGTGGGTTGTGTACTCGTTGCTGTGTGGGTTGTGGACTCGTTGCTGTGTGGGTTGTGTACTCGTTGCTGTGTGGGTTGTGTACTCGTTGCTGTGTGGGTTGTGTACTCGTTGCTGTGTGGGTTGTGTACTCGTTGCTGTGTGGGTTGTGTACTCGTTGCTGTGTGGGTTGTGTACTCGTTGCTGTGTGGGTTGTGTACTCGTTGCTGTGTGGGTTGTGTACTCGTTGCTGTGTGGGTTGTGTACTCGTTGCTGTGTGGGTTGTGTACTCGTTGCTGTGTGGGTTGTGTACTCGTTGCTGTGTGGGTTGTGTACTCGTTGCTGTGTGGGTTGTGTACTCGTTGCTGTGTGGGTTGTGTACTCGTTGCTGTGTGGGTTGTGTACTCGTTGCTGTGTGGGTTGTGTACTCGTTGCTGTGTGGGTTGTGAACTCGTTGCAGGGTGGGTTGTGTACTCGTTGCTGTGTGGGTTGTGTACTCGTTGCTGTGTGGGTTGTGTACTCGTTGCTGTGTGGGTTGTGTACTCGTTGCTGTGTGGGTTGTGTACTCGTTGCTGTGTGGGTTGTGTACTCGTTGCTGTGTGGGTTGTGTACTCGTTGCTGTGTGGGTTGTGTACTCGTTGCTGTGTGGGTTGTGTACTCGTTGCTGTGTGGGTTGTGTACTCGTTGCTGTGTGGGTTGTGTACTCGTTGCTGTGTGGGTTGTGTACTCGTTGCTGTGTGGGTTGTGTACTCGTTGCTGTGTGGGTTGTGTACTCGTTGCTGTGTGGGTTGTGTACTCGTTGCTGTGTGGGTTGTGTACTCGTTGCTGTGTGGGTTGTGTACTCGTTGCTGTGTGGGTTGTGTACTCGTTGCTGTGTGGGTTGTGTACTCGTTGCTGTGTGGGTTGTGTACTCGTTGCTGTGTGGGTTGTGTACTCGTTGCTGTGTGGGTTGTGTACTCGTTGCTGTGTGGGTTGTGTACTCGTTGCTGTGTGGGTTGTGTACTCGTTGCTGTGTGGGTTGTGTACTCGTTGCTGTGTGGGTTGTGTACTCGTTGCTGTGTGGGTTGTGTACTCGTTGCTGTGTGGGTTGTGTACTCGTTGCTGTGTGGGTTGTGTACTCGTTGCTGTGTGGGTTGTGTACTTGTTGCTGTGTGGGTTGTGCACTCGTTGCTGTGTGGGTTGTGTACTTGTTGCTGTGTGGGTTGTGTACTCGTTGCTGTGTGGGTTGTGTACTCGTTGCTGTGTGGGTTGTGTACTCGTTGCTGTGTGGGTTGTGTACTCGTTGCTGTGTGGGTTGTGTACTTGTTGCTGTGTGGGTTGTGTACTCGTTGCTGTGTGGGTTGTGTACTCGTTGCTGTGTGGGTTGTGTACTCGTTGCTGTGTGGGTTGTGTACTCGTTGCTGTGTGGGTTGTGTACTTGTTGCTGTGTGGGTTGTGTACTCGTTGCTGTGTGGGTTGTGTACTCGTTGCTGTGTGGGTTGTGTAGTCGTTGCTGTGTGGGTTGTGTAGTCGTTGTTGTGTGGGTTGTGTACTCGTTGCTGTGTGGGTTGTGTACTCGTTGCTGTGTGGGTTGTGTACTCGTTGCTGTGTGGGTTGTGTACTCGTTGCTGTGTGGGTTGTGTACTCGTTGCTGTGTGGGTTGTGTACTTGTTGCTGTGTGGGTTGTGTACTCGTTGCTGTGTGGATTGTGTACTTGTTGCTGTGTGGGTTGTGTACTTGTTGCTGTGTGGGTTGTGTAGTCTTTGACTGGTCACTAATATAGTCACGATCGCTCTGAGACTGGTCACTGACTCTCAATAGGACATTGATTACATCACTTATTTTAAATACACCCTGTGAGTACTTGATACGAGAGAGAGAGAGAGAGAGAGAACGAACGAACCAACCAACCAACCAACCAACCAACCAACCAACCAACCAACCAACCAACGAACGAACGAACGAACGAACGAACGAACGAACGAACGAACGAACGAACGAACGAACGAACGAACGAACGAACCAACCAACCAACCAACCAACCAACCAACCAACCAACCAACCAACCAACCAACCAACCAACCAACCAACCAACGAACGAACGAACGAACGAACGAACGAACGAACGAACGAACGAACGAACGAACGAACGAACGAACGAACGAACGAACGAACGAACGAACGAACGAACGAACGAACCAACCAACCAACCAACCAACCAACCAACCAACCAACCAACCAACCAACCAACCAACCAACCAACCAACCAACCAACCAACCAACCAACCAACGAACGAACGAACGAACGAACGAACGAACGAACGAACGAACGAACGAACGAACGAACGAACGAACGAACTAACCAACCAACGAACGAACGAACCAACCAACCAACGAACCAACCAACCAACCAACCAACCAACCAACCAACCAACCAACCAACCAACCAACCAACCAACCAACCAACCAACCAACCAACCAACCAACGAACGAACCAACCAACCAACGAACCAACCAACCAACCAACCAACCAACCAACCAACCAACCAACCAACCAACCAACCAACCAACCAACCAACCAACCAACCAACCCACCCAACCCACCCACCCACCCACCCACCCAGAAATTCACATACTTCAACACAGAAAATTTCGAGGAAAGAATATTTCACGGTAATATTAAAATTAAAGAAAAATATCTTCTCGTGCACAAAATATAAACAGTTCTGTACTCTTCCTTTCCTCTTTATTTATCATTATTGAAAACCTTTATTTATTGCAAGGTTATTGTTGCTACATTATCAGAAAATAAACGCTTTATATATATTTTCATTATACATGTATATATATGCAATAAGATCACAGTAAACAGGTGATTTCAGAATATGCAAAACAACCACTCTGAAAGAATAGAGAAATTCCAAGCGCTTTCGTGACTACTCACATTATCAAGGAACTATGATAGTGTGAGTAGTCACGAAAGCGCTTGGAATTTCTCTATTCTTTCAGAATGGTTGTTTTGCATGTATATATATATATATATATATATATATATATATATATATATATATATATATATATATATATATATATATATATATATATTATTTATTTTTTTTTATGCTTCCTGGGGGTCAATGCACTTCTTTCGTTTTTGCTTCTCATTTCCTCCCCGTTTCCTGTAAACTTCATTTCTGTTTCTCAATGCACGATAATCACCCTAGCTCTGTTTCTCATTCCTATATCCGACATTAACAGGGAGAAAAATCACAGCAGCGTAACAACGTTTGCTGATGACACCAGAATCTCTGAGTGGCGTCCGTCGAAGTAAAAACGAATCTTCAAGCGAATATAAATCAAGTCTTCCAGTGGACCTCAGACAATATGATGTTTAACAAGGACAAGTTTCAGTTGCTCCGCTGTGGAAGAATGGGGGGGAAATAAAGACTAACGGAGTACAAGACAAACTCAAATCATTCAAAAGAGCTAAAGATACTTGTGCGAAACATGGGAGTAATGATGTCAGATGACCTCACATTCAAGGATCACAAATAATAATAGGCCGGATAACTAGAACTTTGAAGCCAGGAGATGAAGAGTTAGTGATACTCTAAGTCGCTTGTTCTCTCCAGGCTGCAATACTGCTATGCACTAACATCCAACTTCAAGGCAGGAGAGATTGCTCAGCTAGAAAACGTATAGAACCTTCACTGTCCGTTTAAACTCAAACATCTGAACTAGTGTGAATGCTTGAAGTCTCTTCTACCGCATTCTTTGGAACGTATGCGATGAAGATACAACATACTTTACAAATGGAAAATCCTGAACACGGAAATCACTCTCACAATAGACTAGGTAGACGGTGCAGAGTACCCTCAATAAAAGGCACTGAGACATCTCTGTGTGTCAGAGGTCCCCGACCCTTCAACGCCGTCCCTGCATACGGGGAATTACTAACAAACCTCTGGCTGTCTTCAAGAGAACTTGATAAGTTCCTCAGATCAGTTCCTGATCGGCCGGGCTGTGGTTGGTACGCAGGACTACATGCGAGCAGTAGTAACATCAGGCCTTGAGCCACAAAGAGGCTTATTGTGGAACCGGACCGCACGGATAATGATCCCGGGAAACATCCTTCAGCTACCCTTCCCATCTTTGGATCAAATATAAATATGACAATTTTTAACTTAGCGAGTAAGAAAGTTTGACAGTATAACTAAAGATAAATAGTCTGGAGTCAGAGTATAAGTCTGTTCTTTCTTGAGGGCGGCGTAGGACTCTTGCTTCAGGGAAGTGGATCTAGCAATTTTTGTGTCACAGGTATCACTAGCCTGGTTGACCAGGCCAGCACTAGACAAACCTAGCCCAGGTCCGGGCTAAAGGAGTAGGAAAACTCTGAAAACTCATCAAAGGTGTAGTAAAGGTATGTGACAGGTATTTGTACTGGAAACTGCATGGAGCTTATATAAATGGCGACACTACAGTTATTGTGGAAATGGTTCGAGCATTTGACACTAACCAAAAAACATTTTCCACTCCTCACTCTCTCCTCATTGTAGCCAGAGAGAAACGAGACAATTACAAATACGGAAAGAACCAAAGAAAAAAAAACTGAGAAGCGAAGACTAAAAAGGAAAAAGAAAACTGAAGATGAAACTAAAAAATATAAAAATGAATGTGAATCGACTGTTGCAAAAGTGAGCTTGGCGAGTCAGGCAATTAACACAACTCACTGCCTCACAATTAACACAACTCACTGCCTCACAATTAACACAACTCACTGCCTCACAATTAACACTACTCACTGCCTCACAATTAACACAACTCACTGCCTCACAATTAACACAACTCACTGCCTCACAATTAACACAACTCACTGCCTCACAATTAACACAACTCACTGCCTCACAATTAACACAACTCACTGCCTCACAATTAACACAACTCACTGCCTCACAATTAACACAACTCACTGCCTCACAATTAACACTACTCACTGCCTCACAATTAACACAACTCACTGCCTCACAATTAACACAACTCACTGCCTCACAATTAACACAACTCACTGCCTCACAATTAACACAACTCACTGCCTCACAATTAACACAACTCACTGCCTCACAATTAACACTACTCACTGCCTCACAATTAACACAACTCACTGCCTCACAATTAACACAACTCACTGCCTCACAATTAACACAACTCACTGCCTCACAATTAACACAACTCACTGCCTCACAATTAACACAACTCACTGCCTCACAATTAACACAACTCACTGCCTCACAATTAACACAACTCACTGCCTCACAATTAACACAACTCACTGCCTCACAACACAACTCACTGCCTCACAATTAACACAACTCACTGCCTCACAACACAACTCACTGCCTCACAATTAACACAACTCACTGCCTCACAACACAACTCACTGCCTCACAATTAACACAACTCACTGCCTCACAACACAACTCACTGCCTCACAATTAACACAACTCACTGCCTCACAACACAACTCACTGCCTCACAACACAACTCACTGCCTCACAACACAACTCACTGCCTCACAATTAACACAACTCACTGCCTCACAATTAACACAACTCACTGCCTCACAACACAACTCACTGCCTCACAATTAACACAACTCACTGCCTCACAACACAACTCACTGCCTCACAATTAACACAACTCACTGCCTCACAACACAACTCACTGCCTCACAATTAACACAACTCACTGCCTCACAACACAACTCACTGCCTCACAATTAACACAACTCACTGCCTCACAACACAACTCACTGCCTCACAATTAACACAACTCACTGCCTCACAACACAACTCACTGCCTCACAACACAACTCACTGCCTCACAACACAACTCACTGCCTCACAATTAACACAACTCACTGCCTCACAATTAACACAACTCACTGCCTCACAATTAACACAACTCACTGCCTCACAATTAACACAACTCACTGCCTCACAATTAACACAACTCACTGCCTCACAATTAACACAACTCACTGCCTCACAATTAACACAACTCACTGCCTCACAACACAACTCACTGCCTCACAATTAACACAACTCACTGCCTCACAACACAACTCACTGCCTCACAATTAACACAACTCACTGCCTCACAACACAACTCACTGCCTTACAATTAACACAACTCACTGCCTCACAACACAACTCACTGCCTCACAACACAACTCACTGCCTCACAATTAACACAACTCACTGCCTCACAACACAACTCACTGCCTCACAATTAACACAACTCACTGCCTCACAATTAACACAACTCACTGCCTCACAATTAACACAACTCACTGCCTCACAACACAACTCACTGCCTCACAATTAACACAACTCACTGCCTCACAATTAACACAACTCACTGCCTCACAATTAACACAACTCACTGCCTCACAATTAACACAACTCACTGCCTTACAATTAACACAACTCACTGCCTTACAATTAACACAACTCACTGCCTCACAATTAACACAACTCACTGCCTTACAATTAACACAACTCACTGCCTCACAATTAAATATATCACAAATATAAGGTTAGAAAAATATGATTTTTCGAATTGGATATTGTACCTGCACACTTTACACTTTACACTTACTTTACACTTCCTCCCTTTACACTTCCTCCCTTTACCCTTTACACTTCCTCCCTTTACACTTCCTCCCTTTACCCTTTACACTTTACACTTCCTCCCTTTACACTTCCTCCCTTTACCCTTTACACTTTACACTTCCTCCCTTTACACTTCCTCCCTTTACCCTTTACACTTTACACTTCCTCCCTTTACCCTTTACACTTTACACTTCCTCCCTTTACCCTTTACACTTTACACTTCCTCCCTGTACACTTCCTCCCTTTACCCTTTACACTTTACACTTCCTCCCTTTACCCTTTACACTTTACACTTCCTCCCTTTACCCTTTACACTTTACACTTCCTCCCTTTACCCTTTACACTTTACACTTCCTCCCTTTACCCTTTACACTTTACACTTCCTCCCTGTACACTTCCTCCCTTTACCCTTTACACTTCCTCCCTTTACCCTTTACACTTTACACTTCCTCCCTTTACCCTTTACACTTCCTCCCTTTACCCTTTACACTTTACACTTCCTCCCTTTACCCTTTACACTTTACACTTCCTCCCTTTACACTTTACACTTCCTCCCTTTACACTTCCTCCCTTTACCCTTTACACTTCCTCCCTTTACACTTTACACTTCCTCCCTTTACACTTTACACTTCCTCCCTTTACACTTCCTCCCTTTACATTTCCTCCCTTTACATTCACTTTACACTTCCTCCCTTTACCCTTTACACTTCCTCCCTTTACACTTTACACTTCCTCCCTTTACACTTCCTTTACACTTACTTTACACTTCCTCCCTTTACACTTTACACTTCCTCTCTTTACACTTACTTTACACTTCCTCCCTTTACACTTATTTTACACTTCCTCCCTTTACACTTTACACTTCCTCCCTTTACACTTACTTTACACTTCCTCCCTTTACACTTCCTCCCTTTACACTTTACACTTCCTCCCTTTACACTTACTTTACACTTCCTCCCTTTACACTTCCTCCCTTTACACTTTACACTTCCTCCCTTTACACTTTACACTTCCTCCCTTTACACTTACTTTACACTTCCTCCCTTTACACTTCCTCCCTTTACACTTACTTTACACTTCCTCCCTTTACACTTACTTTACACTTCCTCCCTTTACACTTACTTTACACTTCCTCCCTTTACACTTACTTTACACTTCCTCCCTTTACACTTCCTCCCTTTACACTTACTTTACACTTCCTCCCTTTACACTTCCTCCCTTTACACTTACTTTACACTTCCTCCCTTTACACTTACTTTACACTTCCTCCCTTTACACTTACTTTACACTTCCTCCCTTTACACTTCCTCCCTTTACACTTACTTTACACTTCCTCCCTTTACACTTACTCCCCTCGCACTTCCTTCACACTTTCTGCCTTCATACTTCCTCCCTTTATATCTTCTCTGTTTATACGTCCCTTCTTCATATTACATTTCTTTATCCTGACTTCGTTAATATTTCCTGACTTAACACTTGTTGTTCATGAACTCAGAGGTGATATCCTGCTTCGGCTCATTTCGAAGCCACAACAGTTGACTGATACGTTGGTTAGCTGTTTACGTTTTGATAAGCAGGGGCAGCATCTGCCAGGAGATATATCCAGGTACCTGCTTAGTGCTGGGTGAACAGGGGCAACAGGTTAGGTTTGGTAAGATTTGTCAGGAAACAAGTTTTTCCTGACGCTGACCTTAATCACATGATGACCAGCCACTGGTGGTTTTGGTCACCTAACTGAGGCCTTCCACTGGCCAGCAGGTGTAGACACACTAGCCCAGAGTCCCTACTCACCCGGAATTGAATCCTGGTACTCTTGGTTGTAAGTCGAGCGCTTTACCTTTGTCATAGGTTTACACTCCTAAAGTGTGTGTGATGCATATGGGGCCAGCGGGCCGCCAGTAGCAATAGCCTGGTTGACCAGGCAAGCACCAGACGAGCCTGGCCCAAGGCCGGGGTCCGTGAGTCCGTGAGTAGAAAAACTCGAAACTCGTTAAAGGTAATATATATATATATATATATATATATATATATATATATATATATATATATATATATATATATATATATATATATATATATAAATATATATTTTAATCCTTTTCGCTACACGTCTCTTATTTGTCCTCCCTCTAACACTTTCTCCTTCCTCCTCTTTTCTCTCCTCTCTTGCCCACTTATACATTCTCCTCCGTCCTTCACTTCCTCTCCCTCTCACCTACCGGCCTCTCTCACTACCTCCTATATTCTACTTCTTCCCTTCTCCCTTCCATATATCTCATAATGCCTGTCTCCTTTTCCTCTTTATGCCTCCTCCCTATCAGTCTTTTTCTCCATTTCTTTGTAGATGAATGGTTCTTTGTCATCTTTGCCTACTTTTCTCGCTTTCCACATCTTCCCGTCTCTTTCTCTCTCTCTCTCCATTCTCCTCTCTCTCTCTCTCCATTCTCCTCTCTGCCTTCCTCTATTTACCCTCTCTGCCTTCCACCATTTCTCCCTCTCTGCCTCTCCCCATTTCTTTCTGCTCCTCTTTCCCTCTCCCCATTTCCTGCTCCCTCTGTTTCTGCCTTTCCCAATCTCTCTCTCTCTCTGCCTCTCCCAATCTCCCTCTTTCTGCCTCTCCCAATCTCCCTCTCTTTGTACCTTCCCCCTCTCCTTTTTCTGTTTCTCCCGGTCTCCCTTTCCCTGCCTTTAACCCTCTTCCTGCCTCAGCTCCTCTTCTTCAGCCGTCACGGCTGTCAGATTACATAGGGTACGTCAGGACGATGCCAGACGCTCCAATGAGTTCTTTGATGGGTACCACCATCAATTTATTGTCTGTACGTCTCTACTGTCTGTTGTGTGTGTTGGCAGTCTCTCTCTCTCTCTCTCTCTCTCTCTCTCTCTCTCTCTCTCTGTCTTTTTTTTTTACACAGGGTTTGACAAGGTTAAGGATCCCTAGCTTTATTGACAAGCTATTTACAGGTTAAGGATCCCTAGCTTTATTGGCAAGCTAAGAGCTGTTACCTACATCAGCTCATTTGAAAGCATTTTTATTGTTATGAGACATACAAGTAGGGAACAGGATGAAGTTGGAGCCATCTGTGGGCCAGCATTTTCATTTGATCAACTGACTTTATCTCGCTGACATCATTATGCTGTACGAATGTGTTCCATACTCGAGTCATCCTGGGTATGTATGATCTCAGATGGAGTGATGTTCTGGAGAAGGGTACAGCCAGAGTGAAGTTGCTGCTTTCTGCCCGTCTTGTGGCATAAAAACTTGTTTCACGCTGTCCTCGAAGTGGATCCAAGTGTGGTATTTGACAATATTGGCCTTGTACATAGCAGTAAGGTCACCCACATCCCTCCTATGTTGAAGGCTCTGCTGAAATGACAGATCTATCCAGGATGGGTCCAGGCGAGAGATGAGACGTCTTGCTCTGTTCTCTACTCTGTCAAGCAGTCGCAGGTGAGAGGGGGGGCAGGCAAACCAAGAAAGTGGAGCATACTAAAGGTGTGAGCGTACTTGTGCCTCGTACAGAATCTTG
>NW_027197034.1:0-32500 GCF_038502225.1 Cherax quadricarinatus | reverse complement strand
TGGTTAAGGGGATTCCTTCCCCAAGGTCCGGTCTCAGACCAGGTTTCCTAGGTAGGAAAGTGCTAGTGGTTCTGGGGATTATCTTCCCCAGGTTCTGGTCTCAGACCAGGTCTCTTAGGTTGGATAGAAAATTATACAAGATTTTGAACCATTATGAAGCACATGGGAGGTGAGTGTGTGTACTGAATAAGTAGAAATTGATAAGATTCAACCAGTCACCTGACGTATTCATGAGACATATTGAAGACCAGTCCTGCCAGAGTGTTAAACTTTTGACAGGTTTCCGTTTCACACTCATCAGACAGGACGGCAGTGCCTTCCTGGACGGTTGTTGTTTTCATGACTCACGAAATTGCAATAACACGATTATAAATAAACCAAGGAACGGGTGGGGTTTGAACCCATGGCGAGTGAGGTGTAAAATCCCAGCTGGCTACAATAACATTTATTCAGCTAGATATATTTATACACCATAGGAAGGTTAGCATGGGACCCACGGTGGGGCCCATGCTAACCTTCGGAGACAGTTGAGGGAGAGGGATCGTTAGCCTACCTTGGTGGAAATCGGTCGATGTAATAAAAAATAGATATACGAGAGTTTCAAAGAGATGGACCCAATATGTAGTATATACTGCTTTGAAATTGGGACCATCATTTTGAAACATACAGTGGATGGGAACCTTACTTAACACAGTGCAGTTGTTGGTGTTGATCAACTCTTTGATGTTTCGTGTACGTCATCATATCCTCTGAAGCAACATCAGTGTCACTTTGGTTAAAAACTTGGAAAATGCGACGTTGACACTGTGATTATTTAACAGTGGGTCAGAGTTAGCGCTTCAGTGCATTCTATCGCCCTTATATATAATTGCTTTATGAGCTATTATTGGTTACCTTGTGATAATAGACGATAATCTAATTTATCTAACGTAATCTTAAGCTCATCCAGCCTAACCTAACGCAATCTAAACGTAATCTAGCGTAACCTGTCAAACACCTTAATTATTGGGAACGCTTGGAAGCACTTGTAGTCGTTGGAACGCAGGCGAGAGAGATGTATCATAATCTACACTTGGAAAATCCTAGAAGGAATGGTCCCGAATCTGTAGACAGAAATGACTCCCTACGAAAGTAAAGACTGGGCAGGAGGTGCAAAATAACCCCAGCGAAAAGTAGGGGCGCCATTAGTACACTAAGGGAAAACACCATAAGTGTCCGGGGCCCAAGACTGTTCAACAGCCTCCCACCATGCATAAGGGGAATTATCAATAGGCCCCTGGCTGCCTTCAAGAGGGAGCTGGACAGATACTCAAAGTCGGTGCCAGATCAGCCGGGCTGTGGTTCGTACCTTGGACTACGTGCGACCAGCAGTAACAGCCTGGTTGATCAGACCCTGACCCACTAGGAGGCCTGGTCGTGGACCAGGCAGCGGGGGCGTTGATTCTAGGAATACCCTCCAGGTAGACCTAATCTAGCCTAGCCTAACCTAATCTAATCTAAACTAAACTAAACTAATTTAACCTAACCTGATTTAACCTAACGTAATCTAAACCTGATCTAGCGTAACCTAATCTAACCTATCCTCCTAATCTAATCCAACCTAACCTAAACTAATTTATCCTAATCGAATGTAACACAACCTTACAGTGCCTAACCTATCTAAATTAACTTACCCTCCCTAATGTAACCTAGCCTAACCTAACTACCCTAACCTATTCTACTCTAACCTAAATAACGTATATGGAGGAATTTGTTGAGATTAGTAAATACGTAGTCTGGGTTTGGGTGAACATGACTGGTGGAATTACTGTACTGTTCAATGTTTCTCTAGTTTGCTTATTATTTTCTGTCAAAATGTAACGTAGGTGTTATTAAAAGGCCTAATCACCCTTTTCTCCATTTACTTCACTTCTTATTAAATTCCCCTCTCCCCTCCATGTTCCCTTTTCTTTCTTCTCTGCGCTTTATCATTCCCCTCTCTCTTTCCTAGCCTTTTCTTCCCTTCTGTTTGCTTACTCTTTCTTCTCTCTTCCCACTTAACGTTATCTTCCTGTTTTCTCCCATCTTCCCTTAGCTTCCTCTCTCCTTTCTCCCCTCCCCTCTTGCGTTATCTTCTCTTGTCTCCCCTCCCCGTAGCTTCCTCTCTCCTCCCCTCCCTTCCCTTCTTCCCTCTTCCCTTCTTCCCCTCTCCCCCACGTCAGCTAAGTTCCACACGGGAGGAAATTACTTCTCAGTTAAGGTGTAACTTTGGGAATTAAGGTTCGATTACTCTCTGCAGGTCATTACACACACACTCCCATTTACAGTTGAATTACTCTTGCCTTGTTCTCTTACACACATCTCTTGGTGCATTATTCTTGCCTTGTTCTCTTACATCTCTTGATGCATGGCTCTTGCCATGCATCAAGAGATGTAAGAGATGTAAGACGGATTTAGCGCTTCCTCGTGAATATAATTATAATAATAATGATAATCTGTACGTTACTTTTAGAAACGTAAGTAAAAGCTTACTGTGTAAAACTAGGCAGGTCTATGTCTCATTCAGTCATTCCCACTCCTGTATCCACAATCATTCTCACTCGTGTATCCACAGTCATTCTCACTCGTATATCCACAGTCATTCCCACTCGTGTATCCACAATCATTCTCACTCGTATATCCACAATCATTCCCACTCTTGTATCTATCCAGTCCACCCTCAGACTCCCATAGTCTCCTGCTTACAGGTGCTCAGTCTTGTGTTTATTAGTTTTCCTTCTTTGAAATATAGGTTATTCACATTAACCTGACCATCAGGAGTAACGTGTATATAATTTGTGGTGTATTTCTAGTGCGCAGTAATTCATGAAGGTCAGAGGAGTTTCCTGGGCAAGCATACGGTCCCTGCCTGCCTGCCTTTTTTCCTGTATGCCTACTTGTCTTCCTGTCTGCCTTCTTTTTCTGTATGCCTACCCGTCTTTTTTCCTGCCTGCCTGTCTGTCTGCCTGCCTGTCTGTCTTCCTGCCTGCCTGCCTTTTTTCCTGCCAGCGTCTCTGACTTTGACTTGAGCTCATCGTCGCCAGAGGCACTTCATGTGAAAGTGGCTGTCGTAATTGGAGAACAGATGGTTGTGACTTGTGGTGTGTTGGTGACTGTCGCACTGTTTGCCCACGCTTCATCATTTTCACTTAAATAGTGGTTGTTACGTTTTCCAGGATGCCCTCGGGGACCTCCGGGAAGCTTTACCACAGTCTTTCCACATTAATATTCTAATTTGTTTTTTAAGTGATGCTGGTCACTTTAGCTCAGGGGAAGTACTCAACCTTTATGGGCAATACAGCGTCTGGTAAATGGGAGGTAAGTAGATAGGTAAGGCACATGTTTCGTCCTACGCAGTAGGCTTCTTCAGTGGAATACAGAGACGGTAGCAGCAGCAGCAGATATATAAAGACAATGGAATCAGCCCATCTCCCTCGAAGACGTAGTTTTGAGGTGGTCAGTCCCTCAGCCTGGAGAAGAGTTCCGCTCAATAATCTGGAATAATGTGAAGGTGAGGTAACAGCAAGGAGACTTGTATACTGTCAAAGGTGAGGTGCAGATAATATTGACAGGACAGGTGGGGACCACTAGTAGAGGTAAGAATGTAATCATTGAGAGGCAGTGTAACAAATTACTGGGCAGGTCTCTCTCAAATCCAACCTTTCTCACTCGTAACTTGGGGTCAGGCAAAAAAAAAGTTATCAAGATGTCTTTCACCAGCATCGAGAGTTTCTCTCCCTATCCTCTCCCCTCGAAACAATGTAAACAATACACAGTTATGCCGCACTTAGGAGAGAGGAGCTTACGGCGACGTTTCGGTCCGACTTGGACCATTTACGAAGTCACACTAACAGAAAAGAGAGAAGGAGCCAGTATATATAGGCCATCTGGCATATATATATACTGTGCCTTTTTGTTGTTTAATGTAAAAAATAATCAGCAACTAGGCAGCGAGCGACACTCATCTACAACTCTGCTGGTAAGCGTAGTAGAGCTTTTGAACCATGGAATTACACCTATATTCCCATTCCTTTGAACAAATCTGATTTCCTCCCATTTCCCAGACGTTGTATTTCCTCCACGGGTTTAGCGCCACCCCCCTCCCCGTTAAAGTACGTTAATACTGTTAATCCAGGACTTTCCAGTTATCTTTCTTTCTCTCATATGATCACACTAGAAAGTGTTATTTCCAGTTCTCTGTTGGTTAAATTTGGTTTTTATTTATTCTTGCATTCTGATTTTTAAAGTTTGCAATTGCTATCTGCCTGCGGTCCGTCTGGAGTAGATTTCGGGGGTCATCGCCCCCCCTTCATCCCCGCAGTGGCTGGCCTAATGAATGAGGCTGTTGGTGCCAGCCCCATGCGGTCTGACATATGCATCACGGCCCGGCTGATCAGTCTTCAGATTGATGTATTGAACACATCCACTCCAGGCTGAAGGGACTGATTACCTCAGAGTACTACTAATCTTCTACCGTTATTCTCTGTATTCGACTGGAGTAGCCACTTGCTGGCGAAGCGTTTCCTCAATAAAGATTCCCAAATGTTGCACAAGTGTCATTTTTCTTCCTCTAGGGGGAGGGGCTGCGGCCTACCTCCGGGGGGTGCGGGAGTTTACCTCTGGGGGTGCGGAAGAATCCCGTAATGGTGGAATTCGTATTTAATTTCCCTTATTATAATCATATTTGTAATTTTCGACGTATCTTCGATACTTTTTAATTTTAAATAAATTAGCGTATATCTCTGGGGTACATTTAGGTTTTAAGGACTTCCCACGACTAAGGACAAAATCAAAACAAAATCAACGGAAATTAAATGCGTCTCAGAGCTTGGCTGCCACGAGTGACAATGTGACCTATTTTTATCCTTTTGTTTTCGTCAAGTGATGTGTAAGACAAAGGAAACGAATCAGTAAGATACAGTGCACTGAAGAACCTACTTAATAAGGTAATGGTTGTTGAGGCAAGTATAACCCGTTCTAAGTGCCAGGCGGGAGTCAATTTACCGGCTCATCATAGTGGACTAATTTCTTCTGTTATGTGTTAGTGTTAATGCTTAATAATAACCCACAGGGAGACAGTCACTCAGGAAAGTAATTGATCTGTATATTTCGACCCCCTTCTGGGATCCCAGAAGGTTTGGTTAAGTTAGGTAAGGTCTGTCAGGAATCAGGACAAGTGTTTCCTAACGAGGGTCTAAATCATATGATGACCTGCAGCTAGAGCTTTTGGTCATCTGACCGAGTCCTTCCGCTGGCTTATCGGTCCACCCCTTTAAAAATTATGGTTATGATTATAACCATTTGCTGTCTCAGAAGGGTGTCGAAATGTACAGATCACTTAATGTCCAGGATTGTTATTGAGTATTAACAAGTGTTCATTATACTTTAGTTATTCGTTAGTGTTAATGTTGTTATCTTGTGTTTTCCCATGTGATTGTGGGACCTGTTTGTCCTTTTATTTAGTTTTGATTATAATGAAGCCGGAATAAAACACAAATCAGAAGTTTACATTTACATGACAGTTGCCAGTCAAAATGAGTTCATGCGCATGACATCTGGTGAACAACAAGTTTAGTTTAATATGTTTATTAGTCACCCCATACCCATCCTGTGGGCGGTAGTCAAAAGATTACAGAGGTACATAATGGGTCCAGGGACTGGACTCCAAAGTTTTGATAGCTGAGCAAGTTACAGAGGTAATGAATTCACAATTTACAAAGGTAATGAACTCCAGGTAGGTCTAGTCACAATGATGACAAGTTACAAAGGTATTTACAGATGAACAACAAGCAAACTAGTATGATAAACAGTATCGTCAGTGGATGGATGTTGAGATAGATCTAAGAAACAGGATTGTCAGTGGATGGATGCATGTCGAGATGGATGCAGTTGTCAGACTGTTGTCAGTTGCAGCCAGCTTGGCTGACCTTGTGTTGAAACACAGCCTCATCCACCGCATCAATAGGTAAGTACTAGTTTATTTACAAAATTCTTCTTGTTACTGTTCATTATCATTTATATTCGTGTCATAACGGTGGTGGTTTGAAATATATGTGATTATCCTTCCGTGCAGCTGTAAACACATGACGTTTGTGTAATGAAGGTAATGGATGTGTGTTATGATGCGTGTCGATGTAAACACAGAGTGATAAAGGTGATGTGAAGGTACGTGGACTGTTATACTCTGGAATGGGAAATACGTGGTTTAATATATTTGGTATCCCTTGCTCTAGGCAGAGTAAAACGTTATCCCAGCTAAGGCTTATTCTGCAACCTGTATATTCTTGGTAGTGTTTTTTCTACTGTTATTTTTAGCTTTATTGTTAAATTATCAATATGTACTTGAATTACATTTGTCGAATAGTGGTAATTTTAGTAGTAACGCCAGACTGTTCTTGCCTGGCTGTGTCCAGGAAGGCTGCCTGGCTGTGTCCAGGAAGGCTGCCTGGCTGTGTCCAGGAAGGCTGTCTGGCTGTGTCCAGGAAGGCTGCCTGGCTGTGTCCAGGAAGGCTGCCTGGCTGTGTCCAGGAAGGCTGCCTGGCTGTGTCCAGGAAGGCTGTCTGGCTGTGTCCAGGAAGGCTGTCTGGCTGTGTCCAGGAAGGCTGCCTGGCTGTGTCCAGGAAGGCTGCCTGGCTGTGTCCAGGAAGGCTGCCTGGCTGTGTCCAGGAAGGCTGCCTGGCTGTGTCCAGGAAGGCTGCCTGGCTGTGTCCAGGAAGGCTGCCTGGCTGTGTCCAGGAAGGCTGCCTGGCTGTGTCCAGGAAGGCTGCCTGGCTGTGTCCAGGAAGGCTGCCTGGCTGTGTCCAGGAAGGCTGCCTGGCTGTGTCCAGGAAGGCTGCCTGGCTGTGTCCAGGAAGGCTGCCTGGCTGTGTCCAGGAAGGCTGCCTGGCTGTGTCCAGGAAGGCTGCCTGGCTGTGTCCAGGAAGGCTGCCTGGCTGTGTCCAGGAAGGCTGCCTGGCTGTGTCCAGGAAGGCTGCCTGGCTGTGTCCAGGAAGGCTGCCTGGCTGTGTCCAGGAAGGCTGCCTGGCTGTGTCCAGGAAGGCTGCCTGGCTGTGTCCAGGAAGGCTTCCTACATATACAATGAATCATCACTGTGGCCTTGGCATCTGCTGTGCCAGTCCTTGTGTTGGATAATCTTAAGATAAGATTTTGTTAGGATTTTTAACCCTGGAGGGTTAGCCACCCAGGATAACCCAAGAAAATCAGTGCGTCATCGAGGACTTTTTGTCTTATTTCCATTTGGGTCCTAATGTTTACTGATGTTTCGTTCGAGATAGAACTTTATAAAGCTCTACCTAGAACTTTATAAAGCTGTGTGTACAGCGTGGAGAAAGGCACGTGTTGTCATCCAGTACAACTTGGGAGTATTATTGTGGAGCACCACCTCCGCCAAGTGCCAGAGGAGCAAGGCTGTAATAACTATGTGGCCCAGCAGGCCGCTGACAACAGTCTGGTTGGACAAGGAATCCTGGCGACGGGCCTGGTTGACACAGTACTACCCTCGAAATCAGTCGCCATTTTTTTTTTTTAATTTCATTACTCTGGTCATGGACTTTTCCTCTCATGGGCATCCGCATGTTCTTCAGGGGCTCTTGATCCAGGGAATGGGGGTTGCCCTCCCTGGATTAAACCTGGATGTTGAAAAACGTTTTTGTAAATAGATTACTCCATCCGTTCCTGTGACGTCAAAATCTAAATGGAATTATTTATTGGACAAGGTAAGTGTTTTAAAGTTTTATGTATATTTTTATCTGAGTTAAAGTTAGTTTTAAATGGATGTTTCTTTTTTTTAATGACTGTATTTATGTTAGGGAGTTAGGTCTTTTTATTTTGTTTAGTTATATTTCTCTATCTCTCTCTCTCTCTCTCTCTCTCTCTCTCTCTCTCTCTCTCTCTCTCTCTCTCTCTCTCTCTCTCTCTCTCTCTCTCTCTCTCTCCTTCTCTCTCTCCTTCTCTCTCTCCTTCTCTCTCTCCTTCTCTCTCTCCTTCTCTCTCTCCTTCTCTCTCTCCTCTCTCTCTCTTTCACTCCTTCTCTCTCTCTCTTTCTCTCTCTCTCTCTGTCTCTCTCTCTTACACAGGGTTTGACAAGGTTAAGGTAAGGGTTCCTAACTTTATTTACAAGCTAAGAGCTTTTACCTACATGGGCTCATTTGAAAGCCTTTTTATTGTTATGAAACGTACAAGTTGGGAACAGGATGAAGTTGGAGTCATCTGTGGGCCAGCAATTTTATTTGGTCAACTGACTTTTCGTTGATATGCTGTACGAACATGTTCCAGACTCGAGTCATCCTGGAAATAAACGATCTCAGATGAAGTGGTGTTGTGGAGAAGGTTACAGCCAGAGTGAAGTTGCTGCTTTCTGTCCGTCTTGTGGTGTAGAAGCTCGCTTCTCGCTGTCCTCGGAGTGGAGCCAGTAGCGGTACTTCGACAATATTGGCCTTGTACATAACGGTAAGGCCACCCACATCCCTCCTGTGTTGAAGGCTCTGCTGAAATGACAGATCTATCCAGGATGGGTCCAGGGAAGAGATGAGACGTCTTGCTTTGTTCTCTACTCAGTCAGGCAGTCGCAGATGACAACTCCCACTTTGTGTGATTCTTTATCTTTTAACTCCACGCCTCTTGTCAAGGCCCTCGCATTTACTTCTCTTACAACCCCATCTATAAATATATTAAACAACCACGGTGACATCACACATCCTTGTCTAAGGCCTACTTTTACTGGGAAATAATTTCCCTCTTTCCTACATACTCTAACTTGAGCCTCACTGTCCTCGTAAAAACTCTTCACTGCTTTCAGTAACCTACCTCCTACACCATACACCTGCAACATCTGCCACATTGCCTCCCTATCCACCTTGTCATACGCCTTTTCCAAATCCATAAATGCCACAAAGACCTCTTTAGCCTTATCTAAATACTGTTCACTTATATGTTTCACTGTAAACACCTGGTCCACACACCCCCTACCTTTCCTAAAGCCTCCTTGTTCATCTGCTATCCTATTCTCAGTCTTACTTTTAATTCTTTCAATAATAACTCTACCATACACTTTACCAGGTATACTCAACAGACTTATCCCCCTATAATTTTTGCACTCTCTTTTGTCCCCTTTGCCTTTATACAAAGGAACTATGCATGCTCTCTGCCAATCCCTAGGTACCTTACCCTCTTCCATACATTTATTAAATAATTGCACCAACCACTCCAAAACTATATCCCCACCTGCTTTTAACATTTCTATCGTTATCCCATCAATCCCGGCTGCCTTACCCCCTTTCATTTTATCTACTGCCTCACGAACTTCCCCCACACTCACAACTGGCTCTTCCTCACTCCTACAAGGTGTTATTCCTCCTTGCCCTATACACGAAATCACAGCTTCCTTATCTTCATCAACATTTAACAATTCCTCAAAATATTCCCTCCATCTTCCCAATACCTCTAACTCTCCATTTAATAACTCTCCTCTCCTATTTTTAGCTGACAAATCCATTTGTTCTCTAGGCTTCCTTAACTTGTTAATCTCACTCCAAAACTTTTTTCTTATTTTCAACAAAATTTGTTGATAACATCTCACCCACTCTCTCATTTGCTCTCTTTTTACATTGCTTCACCACTCTCTTAACCTATATATATAATCTATATATATATATATATATATATATATATATATATATATATATATATATATATATATATATATATAATTAAGCTACGGGATAAAGGCAGGAGTTAGCCCTTAACCTGACGAGAGCAAGCACTTGTGATAATATAGCAGACAGCAGCAGCAGAGGCAGAGTTACGCTCACACACTCTACTAATTGATTTAGAATCTTGCATGGCCTCTCGGCTAGCACTTATTATCAACAACAACAACAACAACAGAATACATAAATATATACGGAACGAAACTGTATATGCTCATTATAATTATTTTAATCATGGGGGAACGCTAAATCCGTATGATTATACAGCGTATGTAGAGGAGGGATGGAAGGTATTCAAGCTCAATTCAGGGAACTGGAGCACAGATCCAATTTCCTAGATCAAGAGCCCCTCGCCAACTTCAAGGAACCTCCCTTGAGGGGTGTATATACTCAAGTTGATTTTTAACACGTCGATCGTATCCCTCCAGGAGAATTACATTCACCATCACTTGCATCGTAGCTGTGTTGACAGAATGACGCAGGTAGTATCGTCTAGTGATGGTTCAACCAACTGCGACATCCACATCTGATTTGGAAAGTAAAGGTATTATATTTCTTACCTCCAAACTTTATTAAGTGCGACTTAGATTTTTCCCGGATTCCTTCATAGATATTACCTTGATCACACTTTTACAGCGCACCAAATCCCCAAATGTATTCCCTTCCACTCCGATCGAATACTTTAACATACACCTGTTGGATTCTTAATATCTGCTACCTTTTAAAACAACCTTCGCACCATCCTTCCAGTTCTTTCTTACACCTGCTCTACATTTTCCATTTACCCAAATTATTGTCGCATTTGCTTTGTTTCGTAAGGTGAAGTCTATGATCTTAACAAACCTTTGTTATACCATGAATTAAGGAAAGATTCTAGACTTCACCTTACGAAACAGACAAAGGAAATGCGATAGTAATTAGATGTAAACACTGCAAGACTTTACATCAGGCAGTCTCCGAGGCGTCTCTTCCGACCCTCCCACTAACACTGTCAGTTGTTGCAAGCAGTAACATGACTGGGATTCGAACACGCGATCTTGGATTACCAGCCCCACGACTTAATCCACCTCACTACACAGGATTATGAAGTTTATCCACCCAGAATCCTGGGAATATTTGTGTTTAAAACAAATTTACAGCACGGATTCGTTATCTTAATGAGAAAAATTCACCCTAACACTAGCGAAGACACACAATTCCCACCTCTTTTGTAGTAATAATAATAATGCAGATTCATTCTATGGTAGAGATTCAGTACATCGTTGACCCACAGCATCCACAAGACACAGTCTTGTCTGAGACTTGTTTTCATTAAAATACATTACCGCTGTTCTCTCCTACATGCTTTAACCTAAGTCTCGTTTCCTACCACGATAGATATGTCTTGAGGTGCAACACCAGACACCTAACCTCCTTATCAACCCCTTCAGAAGTCTTCAAACGAATCCTTAAATGCCTTAATATTCAGTAATAATAATTGTAAGATTAAATAAAAAGTTCGAAAATTAAACTGAATAACTGCACATAAAATATTTAATAGTTTTTTAACACTCAAACTACCTATCCCTTCTCCTCCCCCTCCCTCCGAGTGCTCTCTCTCTCTCTCTCTCTCTCTCTCTCTCTCTCTCTCTCTCTCTCTCTCTCTCTCTCTCTCTCTCTCTCTCTCTCTCTCTCTCTCTCAGCAGTGCTGTTTTTCTCTCAAGGCTCTTAAATGTTGACAATGAGCTGAGGTTGTAGCCAGAAGAGTAGAATTGTGTACCACAGAGCATGATAAAGGAAGGTGACAGGCGATCTGTTACTGTGTGAGAGTGAGTTAGACACTTGTGTGATGGATTACTCTCTCTCTCTCTCTCTCTCTCTCTTAAAAATCACATTTTTTAATTTAATATTTTCTACATATTTAATTCCTATTTAGTTTATAAATTACAGCTTTGTTATTTAGTTTATTCATGTATAAACCATCCCTTCATTATTTAATTTATTACCAGATAAATAATCCCTTCATTAACTTACCATCCTTATTAAAGATAATATTAAATCCTATTTTCTACCTATGTATTTTTTTGTAATCTCCTTTAGGATTCGTTGTGTGTTTACTATAAATCTCCGCCTTTGAAAAACCAGTGAACCCCTGTTTCAGTTATTAATATTTTTAATATCTTGCTATGTATGCCTGCTTTTTCTCTTAAATTCCTCTTTTCGTATGGCTTTAAAATCCCTTCGTTAAACATCTTTTAAATCCCTCCATTTGAAATCCATTCTATTGATCATTTATTTTAAATCGATACATTTGGATTTTTTTTTCCCTTGGAATCCCTACATCAAACACCAGATTTCTTCGTTTTAAATCGCTCTCGTTAAACACTGCCTTTTCATATCCTCCCTTTGACATGCTTCTGAACACTGCCTTTTCGTATCCTTCTTTTGAAATACTCTTCGTTAAACACCTTTTTAAATCATTTCCTTCATCTCCCTTGCCTCGGCACCAGCTGTCTTCCTTAGGGGGCTAATTTCACCTTGCCTCCCTTGGGTGCTCTCCCTTCAGTGGAGCGTGAGAGAGGGCGAGAAGACACACCGCCCCTAGGGGAGATAAAGGAAAGGAAGGAGAGGAGAAAGGGAGTAAAAGAGATGAGATATAGAGAGGAACGGATGAGTTGAAAGTAGTGAGACAGAGAGGAAGACCTACTGAATGGGAAGGGATGGAAATAGACGATGGGAGAGAGAGAGACAGATGAAAAGCCGGATGACGGCGTGAAGCAAGCTTCTATACCACAAGACGGGCAGAAAGCAGCAACTTCACTCTGGCTGTATCCTTCTCCAGAACATCACTCAATCTGAGATCATTTATACCCAGGATGACTCGAGTCTGGAACACATTCGTACAGCATTATGATGTCAACGAGATAAAGTCACTTGATCAAATGAAAATGCTGGCCCACAGATGGCTCCAACTTCATCCTGTTCCCTACTTGTATGTTTCATAACAATAAAAATGCTTTCAAATGAGCTGATGTAGGTAACAGCTCTTAGCTTGTCAATAAAGTTAGGAATCCTTAACCTGTAAATAACTTGTCAATAAAGCTAGGGATCCTTAACCTTGTCAAACCCTGTGTAAGAAAAAAAAAAAAAGATGAACGAAGAGGGAGAGAGATACAGAAGAGAAACGGATGAAGATAGACAAAGAGCTATTGATAGTTCTTAATGTTGGAATATTTCCCTCCTACCTAAGAGGCCTGGTCTGAGACCTCGCCCTGGCTAACACACACGAACGGCAACAGTAAGAAAAGTACAATACAAGAATGGGAACGATGAGAGTTGAATGGGAATGAGGGTTGGGGAGTATAGGAATGAGGGCGATGAGAGTTGTATAATAAAAGAATGGGAACGATACGGAAAATGTGCTAAGATTAATGGAAACTTTAATAAATTCTTTATCAAAATTAATACTGAAGACGTGACGTTCCTGTGAGAGTAGCTCTTATTCTCTCTCTCTCTCTCTCGCATCTTATATAGCTTCTATATTTTTCGTATTTTCCCCACTATTGATATATTACTCTATATTATAAAGGGACACAACAGAAAGGTAAATCATTTATAGTTTCTGTACATATTGCTTGCCTGGTCGCAGACCGGGCCGCGGGGGCGTTGACCCCCAGAACACTCTCCAGGTAAACTCCAGGGCCTAGTCATACCTTCTGAGGCTGTGTATAGTGTTTCTCTCCATACCTCTTCATGGTGCTCCACTATAATATTAAAAAAACACTTCCTAAGGTCCCTGTGGTTCATCTGGGTGTTTATCAGGCAAGTACCAGACAAGCCTGGCCCAGGACCGGGCTACGGGAAAAGGGAAAACTCTCGAACCCCCGTCAAAGGTAAGAGTTATATCCAACACTGACTCTCATAGGGACTGGTTTATAGAAACACTCTCATAGGGACTGGTTTATAGAAACACTCTCATAGGGACTGGTTTATAGAAACTGATTTTTATAGGGGACTGAGTTATACAAGAACTCGCATGCACAATGTTCTGGACCTTCTCACAAGATGTCTAACTCTGCCTAGACTAACATCTTACTTGAGACGTGCACTCTCCTTCGACAGCGCAATACTGAGTAAATGTGACGCACTCCTGAAATCTATCTTAGGAAGGCACTGAATCTATCACTGGAAGGTCACCATTGGGCTCCAGCAACACTTTGTGTCACTAGAATGTACAAAGGTACGTTAGGCAACACAGGTAGCATTACCTGCATTTGTGTGTGTGTGAGAGAGAGAGAGAAGATAGAGAAGGGACATAATGAGAAGAGACAGAGAAAGGGAGATAATGGAACAGGGAGAGGGCAAGAATGGAACAGAGAGAGGGCAAGAATGGAACACAGAGAGATAGAATAGAGAGGAAGAGGGGAAATACAGATTGTGATTATTTGCAAACATAGTCAGTGTAGCCAGACACCTGTGGCATTAGACCTGTTTTTCCCGTTGTTTGCATATTGTTACTGCCGCGCTCGTACTAATGACAACACAGGTCCTATTGCTAATTGGCAAAATTGGTAATACGAAATAAGGAAATCATCCAGTTTTAGTATTTTCAATAAAAAGGGTACATTGGATGTTTTAATGCTTATTGCAGTTGGTTTCACGTCATCTGCAAACAGGCATACATCAGTCTGTTTCACATCTGCAAACAGGCATGCATAAGTCTGTTTCATATCGGCAAACATGCATACATCAATCTGTTTCTTTTGGCATGTCGTTTACGCACTCCAGAAGTATGTGTACTCACCGAGTACCCGCCGAGTTGTGGGGTTCGAGACTTAGCTTCTGGCCCCTTCTGGATTACTTTGAACAGGCGCTTATTACTTCTGGCCTCTTGAGGCTGTGTAGTGTGTGTGTGTGTGTGTGTGTGTGTGCGCGCGCGTGTGCGCGCGCGCACACACACACATGGTTGCAGAGGTGGAGTCTTGGCTGATAGCACTGGCACAAACCACGTAAGTTCCATCATACCTATACTTAAAGTTACCTGGAGAGGGTTTCGGGAATTAGCACTCCCGCGGTCATTCCAGGTCATTCCATTTCCAAACCACTCTGAAGCTGAAGAAATACTTCCTGACATCCCGGTGATACATCAGTGTTTTCAGCTTCAAATTGTGTGTGTTACTGAGAAAAAGGAGAGAGAGAGAGAATTTACTTCTCCCCTCTCCCTGATAAGTGAATCAGAACAAAAGTTCTATGCAGACTGACCTGGGGAGAATATTGTCAACCTCTTCCCCATTAGCAGCGGTCTTGGTTGTCAGTATCTCATACCTCTCTATCTCTCTCTCCCTCTCTCTCCCTCTCTCTCCCTCCCACATACACCATACGACTGCGGTTCTCAGTATGGCTTCCTTGCATAACTCTGGGATTTTTTTTAAGCAAAATGGGATACATCAACTGTGTTGCTTCCCTAGTTTGTATGATGGTTACATAGCGGGAACAGAAGCAAATGGTGTTTTCCTGTCATATTCCATCACACAGGATGGATTTTCCTGTCATATTCCATCACACAGGATGGATTTTCCTGTCATATTCCATCACACAGGATGGATTTTCCTGTCATATTCCATCATACAGGATGGATTTTCCTGTCATATTCCATCACACAGGATGGATTTTCCTGTCATATTCCATCACACAGGATGGGTTGTTCCTGTCATATTCCATCACACAGGATGGATTTTCCTGTCATATTCCATCATACAGGATGGATTTTCCTGTCATATTCCATCACACAGGATGGATTTTCCTGTCATATTCCATCACACAGGATGGATTTTCCTGTCATATTCCATCACACAGGATGGATTTTCCTGTCATATTCCATCATACAGGATGGATTTTCCTGTCATATTCCATCACACAGGATGGATTTTCCTGTCATATTCCATCACACAGGATGGATTTTCCTGTCATATTCCATCACACAGGATGGATTTTCTATCATATTCCATCACACAGGATGGATTTTCCTGTCATATTCCATCATACAGGATGGATTTTTCTGTCATATTCCATCACACAGGATGGATTTTCCTGTCATATTCCATCACACAGGATGGATTTTCCTGTCATATTCCATCACACAGGATGGATTTTCCTGTCATATTCCATCACACAGGATGGATTTTTCCTGTCATATTCCATCATCACAGGTAGGCATGGATTTTCCTGTCATATTCCATCACACAGGATGGATTTTCCTGTCATATTCCATCACACAGGATGGATTTTCCTGTCATATTCCATCACACAGGATGGATTTTCCTCCGTCTATTCCATTCCATCACAGGATGGATTTTCTGTCATATTCCCCATCACACACAGGATGGATTTTCCTGTCATATTCCATCACACAGGATGGATTTTCCTGTCATATTCCATCACACAGGATGGATTTTCCTGTCATATTCCATCACACAGGATGGATTTTCCTGTCATATTCCATCACACAGGATGGATTTTCCTGTCATATTCCATCACACAGGATGGATTTTCCTGTCATATTCCATCACACAGGATGGATTTTCCTGTCATATTCCATCACACAGGATGGATTTTCCTGTCATATTCCATCACACAGGATGGATTTTCCTGTCATATTCCATCACACAGGATGGATTTTCCTGTCATATTCCATCACACAGGATGGATTTTCCTGTCATATTCCATCACACAGGATGGATTTTCCTGTCATCATATTCCATCACACAGGATGGATTTTCCTGTCATATTCCATCACACTTGATTGTTTTTCCTGTCATATTCCATCACACAGGATGGATTTTCCTGTCATATTCCATCACACAGGATGGATTTTCCTGTCATATTCCATCACACAGGATGGATTTTCCTGTCATATTCCATCACACAGGATGGATTTTCCTGTCATATTCCATCACACAGGATGGATTTTCCTGTCATATTCCATCACACAGGGATGGATTTCCTGTCATATTCCATCACACAGGATGGATTTTCCTGTCATATTCCATCACACAGGATGGATTTTCCTGTCATATTCCATCACACAGGATGGATTTTTCCTGTCATATTCCATCATCACAGGATGGATTTTCCTGTCATATTCCATCACACAGGATGGATTTTCCTGTCATATTCCATCACACAGGATGGATTTTCCTGTCATATTCCATCACAGGATGGATTTTCCTGTCATATTCCATCACACAGGATGGATTTTCCTGTCATATTCCATCACACAGGATGGATTTTCCTGTCATATTCCATCACACAGGATGGATTTTCCTGTCATATTCCATCACACAGGATGGATTTTCCATGTCATATTCCATCACACAGGATGGATTTTTCCTGTCATATTCCATCATCATGCAGGATGGATTTTCCTGTCATATTCCATCACACAGGATGGATTTTCCTGTCATATTCCATCACACAGGATGGATTTTCCTGTCATATTCCATCACAGGGGATGGATTTTCATGTCATATTCCATCACACAGGATGGATTTTCCTGTCATATTCCATCACACAGGATGGATTTTTCCTGTCATATTCCATCACACAGGATGGATTTTCCTGTCATATTCCATCACACAGGATGGATTTTCCTGTCATATTCCATCACACAGGATGGATTTTCTGTCATATTCCATCACACAGGATGGATTTTCCTGTCATATTCCCATCACACAGGATGGATTTTTCCTGTCATATTCCATCACACAGGATGGATTTTCCTGTCATATTCCATCACACAGGATGGATTTTCCTGTCATATTCCATCACACAGGATGGATTTTCCTGTCATATTCCATCACACAGGATGGATTTTCCTGTCATATTCCATCACACAGGATGGATTTTCCTGTCATATTCCATCACACAGGATGGATTTTCCTGTCATATTCCATCACACAGGATGGATTTTCCTGTCATATTCCATCACACAGGATGGATTTTCCTGTCATATTCCATCACACAGGATGGATTTTCCTGTCATATTCCATCACACAGGATGGATTTTCCTGTCATATTCCATCACACAGGATGGATTTTCCTGTCATATTCCATCACACAGGATGGATTTTCCTGTCATATTCCATCACACAGGATGGATTTTCCTGTCATATTCCATCACACTTGATTGTTTTTCCTGTCATATTCCATCACACAGGATGGATTTTCCTGTCATATTCCATCACACAGGATGGATTTTCCTGTCATATTCCATCACACAGGATGGATTTTCCTGTCATATTCCATCACACAGGATGGATTTTCCTGTCATATTCCATCACACAGGATGGATTTTCCTGTCATATTCCATCACACAGGATGGATTTTCCTGTCATATTCCATCACACAGGATGGATTTTCCAGTCATATTCCATCACACAGGATGGAGTTCCCCTGTCATATTCCATCACACAGGATGGAGTTCCCCTGTCATATTCCATCACACAGGATGGAGTTCCCCTGTCATATTCCATCACATACAGGATGGAGTTCCCCTGTCATATTCCATCACACAGGATGGGTGACCCAGTCATATTCCATCACATACAGGATGGAGTTCCCCTGTCATAATCCATCACACAGGATGGAGTTCCCCTGTCATAATCCATCACACAGGATGGAGTTCCCCTGTCATATTCCATCACACAGGATGGAGTTCCCCTGTCATAATCCATCACACAGGATGGGTGACCCTGTCATATTCCATCACACAGGATGGAGTTCCCCTGTCATAATCCATCACACAGGATGGAGTTCCCCTGTCATAATCCATCACACAGGATGGAGTTCCCCTGTCATATTCCATCACACAGGATGGGTGACCCTGTCATATTCCATCACACAGGATGGAGTTCCCCTGTCATATTCCATCACATACAGGATGGAGTTCCCCTGTCATATTCCATCACACAGGATGGAGTTCCCCTGTCATAATCCATCACACAGGATGGAGTTCCCCTGTCATATTCCATCACACAGGATGGGTGACCCAGTCATATTCCATCACACAGGATGGAGTTCCCCTGTCATATTCCATCACACAGGATGGAGTTCCCCTGTCATATTCCATCACACAGGATGGAGTTCCCCTGTCATAATCCATCACACAGGATGGAGTTCCCCTGTCATATTCCATCACACAGGATGGAGTTCCCCTGTCATATTCCATCACACAGGATGGGTGACCCAGTCATATTCCATCACATACAGGATGGAGTTCCCCTGTCATATTCCATCACACAGGATGGAGTTCCCCTGTCATAATCCATCACACAGGATGGAGTTCCCCTGTCATATTCCATCACACAGGATGGGTGACCCTGTCATATTCCATCACACAGGATGGGTGACCCTGTCATAATCCATCACACAGGATGGAGTTCCCCTGTCATATTCCATCACACAGGATGGAGTTCCCCTGTCATAATCCATCACACAGGATGGAGTTCCCCTGTCATATTCCATCACACAGGATGGGTGACCCTGTCATATTCCATCACACAGGATGGAGTTCCCCTGTCATAATCCATCACACAGGATGGGTGACCCTGTCATATTCCATCACACAGGATGGAGTTCCCCTGTCATATTCCATCACACAGGATGGGTGACCCTGTCATATTCCATCACACAGGATGGAGTTCCCCTGTCATATTCCATCACACAGGATGGGTGACCCTGTCATATTCCATCACACAGGATGGAGTTCCCCTGTCATATTCCATCACACAGGATGGAGTTCCCCTGTCATAATCCAAAACACAGGATGGATTTCCCATGTCATAATCCATCACACAGGATGGGTGACCCTGTCATATTCCATCACACAGGATGGAGTTCCCCTGTCATATTCCATCACACAGGATGGAGTTCCCCTGTCATAATCCATCACACAGGATGGAGTTCCCCTGTCATATTCCATCACACAGGATGGGTGACCCTGTCATATTCCATCACACAGGATGGAGTTCCCCTGTCATAATCCATCACACAGGATGGAGTTCCCCTGTCATATTCCATCACACAGGATGGAGTTCCATCACACAGGATGTCCCTGTCATATTCCATCACACAGGATGGGTGACCCTGTCATATTCCATCACACAGGATGGAGTTC
The DNA here is from genome assembly GCF_038502225.1 of Cherax quadricarinatus. Classification (NCBI taxonomy): domain Eukaryota; kingdom Metazoa; phylum Arthropoda; class Malacostraca; order Decapoda; family Parastacidae; genus Cherax; species Cherax quadricarinatus. The sequence continues at coordinate 12,622 of NW_027197034.1, read as the reverse complement.
CCCTGTCATAATCCATCACACAGGATGGAGTTCCCCTGTCATAATCCATCACACAGGATGGATTACCCCTGTCATAATCCATCACACAGGATGGAGTTCCCCTGTCATATTCCCACACAGGATGTCATATTCCATCACACAGGATGGAGTTCCCCTGTCATAATCCATCACACAGGATGGGTGACCCAGGTCATATTCCATCACACAGGATGGAGTTCCCCTGTCATATTCCATCACACAGGATGGAGTTCCCCTGTCAAATTCCATCACACAGGATGGAGTTCCCCTGTCATAATCCATCACAAAGAATGGAGTTCCCCTGTCATAATCCATCACACAGGATGGGTTCCCCTGTCATATTCCATCACACAGGATGGTTCCCTGTTATATTCATCACACAGGATGGGTGACCCTGTCATATTCCATCACACAGGATGGAGTTCCCCTGTCATAATCCATCACACAGGATGGAGTTCCCCTGTCATATTCCATCACACAGGATGGGTGACCCTGTCATATTCCATCACACAGGATGGAGTTCCCCTGTCATATTCCATCACATACAGGATGGGTGACCCTGTCATATTCCATCACATACAGGATGGAGTTCCCCTGACATATTCCATCACATACAGGATGGAGTTCCCCTGACATAATCCATCACACAGGATGGAGTTCCCCTGTCATAATCCATCACACAGGATGGAGTTCCCCTGTCATATTCCATCACACAGGATGGGTGACCCTGTCATATTCCATCACACAGGATGGAGTTCCCCTGTCATATTCCATCACACAGGATGGGTGACCCTGTCATATTCCATCACACAGGATGGAGTTCCCCTCTCATATTCCATCACACAGGATGGGTGACCCAGTCATATTCCATCACATACAGGATGGAGTTCCCCTGTCATATTCCATCACACAGGATGGAGTTCCCCTGTCATATTCCATCACACAGGATGGAGTTCCCCTGTCATATTCCATCACATAGGATGGAGTTCCCCTGTCATATTCCATCACACAGGATGGGTGACCCAGTCATATTCCATCACATACAGGATGGAGTTCCCCTGTCATAATCCATCACACAGGATGGAGTTCCCCTGTCATAATCCATCACACAGGATGGAGTTCCCCTGTCATATTCCATCACACAGGATGGAGTTCCCCTGTCATAATCCATCACACAGGATGGGTGACCCTGTCATATTCCATCACACAGGATGGAGTTCCCCTGACATAATCCATCACACAGGATGGAGTTCCCCTGTCATAATCCATCACACAGGATGGAGTTCCCCTGTCATATTCCATCACACAGGATGGGTGACCCTGTCATATTCCATCACACAGGATGGAGTTCCCCTGTCATAATCCATCACACAGGATGGAGTTCCCCTGTCATATTCCATCACACAGGATGGGTGACCCAGTCATATTCCATCACATACAGGATGGAGTTCCCCTGTCATATTCCATCACATACAGGATGGAGTTCCCCTGTCATATTCCATCACACAGGATGGAGTTCCCCTGTCATAATCCATCACACAGGATGGAGTTCCCCTGTCATAATCCATCACACAGGATGGATTTTCCTGTCATATTCCATCATACAGGATGGATTTTCCTGTCATATTCCATCACACAGGATGGGTTGTTCCTGTCATATTCCATCACACAGGATGGATTTTCCTGTCAAATTCCATCACACAGGATGGATTTTCCTGTCATATTCCATCACACAGGATGGATTTTTCCTGTCATATTCCATCACTCAGGGATGGATTTTCCTGTCATATTCCATCATACAGGATGGATTTTCCTGTCATATTCCATCACACAGGATGGATTTTCCTGTCATATTCCATCACACAGGATGGATTTTCCTGTCATATTCCATCACACAGGATGGATTTTCCTGTCATATTCCATCACACAGGATGGATTTTCCTGTCATATTCCATCACACAGGATGGATTTTCCTGTCATATTCCATCACACAGGATGGATTTTCCTGTCATATTCCATCATACAGGATGGATTTTCCTGTCATATTCCATCACACAGGATGGATTTTCCTGTCATATTCCATCACACAGGATGGATTTTCCTGTCATATTCCATCACACAGGATGGATTTTCCTGTCATATTCCATCATACAGGATGGATTTTCCTGTCATATTCCATCACACAGGATGGATTTTCCTGTCATATTCCATCACACAGGATGGATTTTCCTGTCATATTCCATCCATACAGGATGGATTTTCTGTCATATTCCATCACACAGGATGGATTTCCATGTCATATTCCATCACACAGGATGGATTTTCCTGTATCATCCATTCCATCACAGGATGGATTTTCCATGTCATATTCCATCACACAGGATGAATTTTCCTGTCATATTCCATCACACAGGATGGATTTTCCTGTCATATTCCATCACACAGGATGGCTTTTCCTGTCATATTCCATCACACAGGATGGATTTTCCTGTCATATTCCATCACACAGGATGAATTTTCCTGTCATATTCCATCACACAGGATGGATTTTCCTGTCATATTCCATCACACAGGATGGATTTTCCTGTCATATTCCATCACACAGGATGGATTTCCCTATCATATTCCATCACACAGGATGGATTTTCCTGTCATATTCCATCACACAGGATGGATTTTCCTGTCATATTCCATCACACAGGATGGATTTTCCTGTCATATTCCATCACACAGGATGGATTTTCCTATCATATTCCATCACACAGGATGGATTTTCCTGTCATATTCCATCATACAGGATGGATTTCCCTATCATATTCCATCACAGAGAATGGGTCACATACATAGTGCTGAAATGCGTCACCCTGAGCTGGAAGACTTCATTAGAACAATGGGAAAATCGTCAAGTATTCCAGTAAAGGTTCAGCCGCTATGGCATCCTAAAATATTTGGTTCCAGCAGAGCTGGAGTTACCATTACTTGGGAATTACCATCTCTGCTGGAGTTACCATTACTTGGGAATTACCATCTCTTAATATGACTGTCCCATATACGTGAAAAAGGGAAGTTTGATGAAGATCTCCACACATGACAAATGGAATTTTTATGGAGATATCTCCATACACAAGACAAGTGGAATTTTTATGACGGTATCTCCATCATCATAAAGCCGGCCAACAAATATTATGTATGAGAAAGAAAAGAAAAGGGAAGCGAAACTTGTAGTACATCATATTTTTAAGAGTATGTACGTACAGAAACAAGACAAATTCATTGTTGTAATGGCTCCTCGACTTTTTAAAACTGTGTCTAAGAATACATGCACTAGTATGGCCACAACCAGCATGAACATAAACACTACGTCACTTATGCCAAGCGACACGCACAAATGTGGGCTGACCCAAGATAAGTAATTTGGACGGGATTGAGAAGCTGTGTATGACTCTTGTGGGTTTAGGGCTTAGTTATGATTATAATGGAGAGGGTTAAACTGTAAGAAATTACACTAATTTATCGGAGAAATGCCAAGTTTCTAGGCTAGTTGGACGCCATAATGCTCACCTTGTTTCCTTAAATTCTTGCATATACCACACACACACACACACACACACACACACACACACACACACACACACACACACACACACACACACACACACACACACACACACACACACACACACACACACAGCCTGACCAGCATCCATTATTCAAATAAACGTGGCAGCATGAGTATAATATCACCAGGGCATTTCGGAAGCTGGTGTAAGTCGCTTTACGTTGTTAGGGTAGCAGTGAGGCGAAGAGGTAAGCGAGGGGAGACAATATGGAGGGAGGGAGGGATATGGGACAGGATTGAAGAGTGGGAGGTAGAGTAATCTTAAATGCTATTAGGCCTCTCACTCTATCTTTCCTTGGTATGAGAGAATTCGACTCTCAATCGCCAGGTCCCAGGTTCGATCTCTAGACACGTAAGAGAGAATCGGGCGGGTTTCTTTATTCCACTATTGCTTCTGCCTGCCTAGCAGTGAAAATAGGTTTCTGTTTGATAGCCCATTGTTGTGGGTCGTATCAAAGAGAAAAATGTGCTGGAATGTTATATACTGTGTAAGACACTCCAGTACCTGATGGAATGTTATATACTGTGTAAGATACTCCAAGAGACACACGGAAACTCTTTACCTTGAAGTTAATTTAAAAGGCTCATTTTCCCTCCCTGCCTTTCTCACTCACACCCTTACTCATCCACTCACACCCTCACTTATTCACTCACCCTCATTCCTTCACCCATACAGTGACTCGTTCGTGAATGGCAGTATAAGGGCTTAAGGGAAAACGTGAATAGTTAAGTGGGCTGATATATGCTGTAATAGCATATGGGGAAGAGTGGGCCTTTGTTGGAGCATATGGGTGAGCATGGAGGTGGGGAGATCGTTGTTGAGGGACAGGGAGGAATATGGGAAGCCTTGTTGAGAGACAGGGAATATACGGAAATTTGTTGGGGGACAAGGTGGAACTTGGGAAAACCTGTTGAGGAACAAGGAAGATAATGTATGGAAATTTATTGAGACAGGAAGGAATATGGAACCCTGAGGGGAACCTTGCTGAGATAGAGGGAAGAATATTAGGAAACCTTGCTGAGACAGAGGGAAGAATATAGGGAAACCTTGCTGAGACAGAAGGAAGAATCAAGGAAAACCTTGCTGAGACAGAGGGAAGAATATAGGGGAACATTGTTGAGAGACAGGGAATAATATAGGGAAATTTTGACAAGGAAGAAAACAGGGAAACCTTGTTGGGGCAGGGAGGAACACGAGCCAACTTTCTTGAGGAACAGGGATAAAAATATAGGGAAACTTCACAATTTCTGACACTATCTCACACTGCCTCACATCGCATTTTCTCACGCTTTCTCACATTTTTTCTCGCTTCATCTATTTCACACTCTCACGCTTCCTTCAGGTGACCCGGTGGTCTGGTGGCTAAAGCTCCCGCTTCACACACGGAGGGCCCGGGTTCGATTCCCGGCGGGTGGAAACATTTGACACGTTTCCTTACACCTGTTGTCCTGTTCACCTAGCAGCAAATAGGTACCTGGGTGTTAGTCGACTGGTGTGGGTCGCATCCTGGGGGACAAGATTAAGGACCCCAATGGAAATAAGTTAGACAGTCCTCGATGACGCACTGACTTTCTTGGGTTATCCTGGGTGGCTAACCCTCCGGGGTTAAAAATCCGAACGAAATCTTATCTTATCTTATCTTCTTCTCCCCTTCTCACTCTTTTACTCTCTATCACCTTCTTCCCCTCTGGGATGTTCAGCATATCGGATTTAAAATTAGTTTTATTAAGATTTTTGAAGTGTGTGTGTGTGTGTGTACTCACCTAATTGTGGTTGCAGGGGTCGAGACTCAGCTCCTGGCCCCGCCTCTTCACTGATCGCTACTGGGTCCTCTCTCTCTCTGCTTCCTGAGCTTTGTCACCTCTTCTTAAAACTATGTATGGTTCCTGCCTCCACTACACTTGCTAGGCTATTCCACTTGCTGACAACTCTATGACTGAAGAAATACTTCCTAACGTCCCTGTGACTCGTCTGAGTCTTCAGCTTCCAATTGCGAACACTTGACCCTGTGTCCCCTCTCTGGAACATCCTATCTCTGTCCACCTTGTCTATTCCCCGCAGTATCTTGTATGTCGTTATCATGTCTCCCCTGACCCTTCTGTCCTCCAGTGTCGTCAGTCCGATTTCCCTTAACCTTTCCTCGTACGACATTCCCTTGAGCTCTGGGACTAAGCCTTGTTGCAAACCTTTGTACTTTCTCTAACTTCCTGACGTGCTTGACCAGGTGTGGGTTCCAGACTGGTGCTGCATACTCCAGTATGGGCCTAACATACACAGTGTACAGTGTCTTGAACGATTCCTTATTAAGGTATCGGAACGCTATTCTCAGGTTTGCCAGGCGCCCGTATGCTGCAGCGGTTATTTGGTTGATGTGTGCCTCCGGTGATGTGCTCGGTGTTATGGTCACCCCAAGGTCTTTCTCCCTGAGTGAGGTCTGTAGTCTTTGTCCACCTAGCCTATACTCTGTCTGCAGTCTTCTTTGCCCCTCCCCAATCTTCATGACTTTGCATTTGGCTGGATTGAATTCGAGAAGCCAGTTACTGGACCACATGTCCAGCCTGTCCAGGTCTCTTTGCAGTCCTGCCTCATCCTCGTCCGATTTAATTCTTCTCATCAACTTCACGTCATCTGCGAACAGGGACACTTCAGAGTCTATTCCTTCCATCATGTCGTTCACATATATCAAAAATAGCACTGGTCCTAGAACTGCCCTCTGTGGGACCCCGCTCGTAACAGGCGCCCACTGTGATACCTCTTCACGTACCATGACTCGTTGCTGCCTCCCTGTCAGGTATTCCCTTATTCATTGCAGTGCCCTCCCTTTTACATGCGCCTGATGCTTCAGCTTCTGCACTAATCTCTTGTGGGGAACTGTGTCAAAGGCCTTCCTGCAGTCTAGGAAAACGCAATCTACCCACCCCTCTCGTGTCTTACTTCTGTTACCTTGTCATAAAACTCCAGGAGGTTTGTGATACAAGATTTGCCTTCCATGAACCTATGTTGGTTTTCATTTATAATCTTGCTCCTTTCCAGGTGTTCGACCACTCTCCTCCTGATAATCTTCTCCATGACTTTGCACACAATACATGTCAGAGAGACAGGTCTGTAGTTTAGTGCCTCGTTTCTGTTTCCTTTCTTAAATATGGGGACTACATTAGCTGTCTTCCATTTCTCAGGTAGTTGCCCAGTTTCAAGGGATGTGTTGAAGATTGTGGTTAGAGGCATGCACAGCATCTCTGCTCCTTCTCTAAGGACCCATGGGGAGATGTCCGGTCCCATCGCCTTTGAGGTGTCAAGGTCACTTAAGAGCTTCTTCACCTCCTCCTCAGTTGTTCGTATGTCATCCAACACTTGTTGGTATATTCCCTCTTGATGTTCCCTTCTGTGCTGTCTTCCCACAGCCCTTCCTGTCTCTACTGTAAAAACTTCCTTAAATCTCCTGTTCAGCTCCTCACATACCTCCTGATCATTTCTTGTGAGTTCTCCACCTTCTGTCCTTAATCTGATTACCTGGTCTTTGACTGTTGTCTTCCTCCTGATGTGCCTATACAACAGTTTCGGGTCAGTCTTGATTCTCGATGCTATGTCATTTTCATACTGTCGCTGGGCCTCCCTCCTTACCTGTGCGTACTCATTCCTGGCTCTGCGACTGATCTCCCTATTTTCGTGTGTTCTCTGCCTTCTGTACTTTTTCCATTCTCTATTGCACTTCGTTTTTGCCTCCTTACACCGTCGGGTAAACCAGGGGCTCGTTCTTGTCTTCCCGTTGTTACTGTTGCCCTTGGGAATAAACCTTTCCACTGCCTCCTTGCATTTTGTTGTTACATATTGCATCATTTCATTTACTGGCTTTGCTGCCAGTTCTCTGTCCCACTGGACCTCCCGCAGGAAGTTCTTCAACCCTATGTAGTCCCCTCTTTTATAGTCAGGCTTTTCCCATTCAACTCCTGTTATTCTCTCCACTTGCAGCTCTACTATGTATTCAAAGCACAGAACCACGTGGTCGCTAGCTCCTAGGGGACTCTCATACTTGATGTCCTCAATGTCTGAGCTGCCCAGGGTGAACACAAGGTCCAATCTTGCTGGTTCATCCTCCCCTCTCACTCTGGTAGTGTCCTTAACATGTTGGTGCATGAGGTTTTCCAGCACCACGTCCAACATCCTGGCTCTCCATGTTTCAGGACCCCCATGTGGCTCCAGGTTTTCCCAGTCAATCTCCCTGTGGTTGAAATCCCCCATAACCAGCAACTTTGCTCTGCTGGAGTGAGCTCTTCTTGCCACCTCAGCAAGTGTGTCCACCATTGCTCTGTTGCTCTCTTCATATTCCTCTCTTGGCCTCCTGCAGTTCTGTGGTGGATTATACATCACTGCAATGACCACTTTGTGTTCCCCAGACTGAAGTGTACTTGCTATGTAGTCTCTTTCTCCCGTCTCATCTATTCCTTCCATTTTCTCGAATTTCCATCTGTTTTTTACGAGCAGAGCAACCCCACCTCCCCCCCTGCCCCTTCTATCTTTCCTCATGATCTGGTATCCTGGTGGGAAGATTACATCTGTTATTGTCTCCATGAGTTTTGTTTCTGTAACTGCTATGATGTCTGGGGACTTCTCATTGATTCTTTCTTGCCATTCCTCATGTTTATTCGTTAATCCATCTGCATTTGTGTACCAAACCTTCAACTTCTGTTCTAATACTGTAACTGTGGTGCGGGGCGTGGAAACAGAGGGATTGGTGTGTGATGGTTGGTTTGGATTGTTCAGTTGCCTTGGGGGTGTCGTGGCTGGAGTCCTTCTGCAGGTGTTTCTGGGGGGTGCGCTTGTCCTTCCATTTGATCCTGGGTTATTCTGCTCTCCTTTTTCATTTCCTCCCATTTCTATTTTCGTTTTTGAACTCTCTTTCATTGTCTTCCTTTCGTCCTGTGTTCTGTCTCGATCGAGGTACACACTCCAGAACTCCTGCTTGCCTCTCAGCCGTGCTTTCTCCTGCAGGATCATGGTTCGGGTTGATTCTGCCTTGAAAATTACTTTGAGAGGCCGATTCCTTTTCTTTGTGAACCACCCGATTCTCCGAAAATTTGCCACCTTGGTCATGTCCCCCTCGCCTATCACCTTCATGATATTTTCAATCGCTTTTTTCTCCTCCTGCTTTCTTTCATCATAAGTTTCCCCTTTAGCTTCGTCTAGCCCATAGACAAACACGTCTCAGTAGTAGTAACCAGTTACCAGTAACCAGTTACCAGTAACCTGTCCGTTGACTTAACGACCAACCGTCTTGAGTCACGGTCTGTGCTGAGCTGACACTATTTTCAAAAGACCCACTACGGGGTACTGGCCAGCCGGCTCAACGAACAGATCCCATGTGGTCTGGTGTGATACGATTCCTGCTCCAGGAAGATCTTATTCTGACTGTGAAGCCACCAGCTCCCATCAGTGACTTTCTCATGAACCAAGATTTACTGTATCGAACAGCCGAGTTGGGTACTCCTAGCAGAAGAGTATACCAGTTAGTAATTCCACAGTCACTAGTGAATGTAGCCTTACAGCTAGTTCACGATGTACCAGGTGTTGCACACCCTGGTATGGATCGTTCAGTAAAACAAGCCAGATTGAAATACTTTTGGCCTCGTATGGCAACTGATATTTCTGAGTATGTTAGGAAATGTAGTGTCTGCATGCAACATAAAGGCAATGCTAATGGTCCTAATCCAATCCAAGTGTATCCGACTACTAGCGAACCTTGGGAAAGAGTTGCGCTAGATTTGTTAACTAATTTCCGATGTTCCCTCCAAGGTAACAAACATCTGTGTGTTATGGTAGACCATTTCACCAGATATTGTGAGTTAGTTCCTATTGCAGATAAGACTGCCGAGACAGTAGCTAAAGCGTTTAAAGAACGCATTATCTGCAGGCATACCACCCCTAAGTCCCTAGTAACAGATAACGGAGGTGAATTCTGTAATGAAATTCTTGAAAATTTGTGTACCTTGTACAAGATCTCTAAGTCCACCATTGTTCCTCATCATCCTGCCAGCAATGGGTTAGCGGAACGAACCAATAAGAAAGTACTTGATGTCTTGAGAGCCACTATCAATCCCAATAGTGAAACTTGGGATGAAGTTATACCTGATGTGCAGTGTGCTATAAATTCTGCTTACAATGTTTCTATAGGTGACACTCCACATTATGCATTGTATGGTGTAGATAAACGTTTGCCTTATGAGTTGTTATATTCTAATCCGAAACCAAATTACAACCCTGATGATTTCGTAGCAACTCGTACCAGCTTAGCTCAAAGTGTTTTTAGAAGAATCCGTGAAACACTTCATAAATCAACAGCTGAATTTACAAGAGTCGCAAATACTCGAGTAAAGCCATCCAAAATCAAAGTAGGTTCGAGAGTTATGCTGACTAATTTTAACAAAACGTCTGCAATGCCAAAGCTTGATCAAAAGTTTGTTGGTCCTTATCGCGTAGTTGAACATATCACTGGTAATAAGTATAAGGTTAGAGAGATTAGTACTGGTCAGTATAAAGAATCGCATTTGGATCATATGAAGTTAGTATGTGATGATAATGATGTTCCAACCCAGACTAATGTGACAGACTCTGACAATCCTCCTGATCCTGTACTCTCTTCCTCTGATACTCAGTCAGATGATCAACCTGAATGTCGTTATTCCCTACGTACACGACAGGTATTGAGAAATCCTCAAGTATCATTTGTAACTTCCAATTCAGATTTGCCTCAAATACAGCATGAGTTAGCCAATGCTACAGAGTTTGATCCTCCCAGAGATGACACCCATTCTGCATATGCCAATCTTACCCTAGCAGAGTTGGGGTTAAATGTAAATAACCTGTATAGATGAATAATTACAGTATCAACTTATCAGTGTTCAAGAATTTTTTTTTTTGTGTTCATGTTCTCTCCGCATTCTGAGAGTTAACAGTTAGATTTGCGTGCACCGAATCTGCCTTTCTGTTAAACACTCTTTCTTTGTATATATTCCTTCCTCAGAATCCGTAGATCACATGAATACAGATCGATCGATCAAAATTTTTGTTTTTATCACTTGTAATCTCAACGTAGAGTTCGTTGTTCATTTGTTGAGTTTTAAGTTGTACTATAGTATACCTTGTATTGCATTACAGTTTCAGTTACGTAAGCTTTCATTCCAATGTTCTACGTATGTATCTATAATGTTTCATGTTGTGTACTTTGACATTGTATAGAATCAGCCCAAGCCGTATACCTGCCATCTCTAGTTTGTATTAGTTGTATGTCGGGACGACATACGTTAGCGTCGCCGAGCTCTCAGTAGTAGTAACCAGTTACCAGTAACCAGTTACCAGTAACCTGTCCGTTGACTTAACGACCAACCGTCTTGAGTCACGGTCTGTGCTGAGCTGACACTATTTTCAAAAGACCCACTACGGGGTACTGGCCAGCCGGCTAGGCAGTATTACGAGTGTGAGCAAGGAGATAGGTAACGGCAAGGGCTCTGTCCACTTTCCTGCAATAATACGTAATAACAGCCTACGTGAGTATTTCTACCCTAATCCACGTATCGAACTCCCACATGATACACGGATCTCTCCCTTTCCACCTCCCACTGTGACTCCCATTGCATCCTCTGATGTGTTTTAGTTCCTTCCCGTGGAGTGTTCTTTCCTTCAGTCCCTTCCCTAGTTATGGCCCCTATGCTTCTTGGTTTGTCCTTCCTGCTCACCTGTTCCTGGCCCCCACAGGTATCTGGTAAGGTCCTTGCACATGTCCTAGTTCCTTCAATGTCTTCCAACCTCTCGTTCTGTCCTAGTGTGCTCCCTGTCTTTGTTTTGGCCCCATGTGGGTTTGACAGGACCTCTGCATACAGTTTAGTTTCCATGCTTCCTTCAGACCTGTTGTCTGTGTTTCATGTAGCCATTGCCGATACTACTTCTGTAATATCTTTGTCTCTGTGCTGTTTCAGATGTCTCAGCTCCTCTTCTAATCTCTCTATCTTGATTTCTGCTGCTGTGGCCTGTTGCTTCCACCTTCTGCATTCTGCTGCTAACCTCTCTTCCATCTTCCTTTCCAGCTCATCTAGTCTCCTTCCCCAGTCTTCCTCCCTTTTTTTGAGCTCTACCTCCCATTCCTCCCAGATTCGTCCTTGGAGCCCCGTCCTCATCCTGGTTCTAGGTTTCCCCGTTGCTCCACAGAAGGGGGGATGGGTGGTTAGGGGGAGGGGAATAGATGGTTAGGAGGAGAGGGGGTGGATGGTTGTGGGGGAGGAGGAGGATGGTTATTGGAGGGGTAGAGATAGTTGGGGGAGGGGGTTAGATGGTTTGAGGGAGAGAGGGGATGGATGGTTATGGGGGGAGGGGGAGGATGGTTATTGGAGGGAGGGAGGGAGGTAGTTGGGGGGGTTAGACGGTTTGGGGAGGGGTTAGGTGGTTTGGGGGAGGGGTAGGTGGTTAGGGAAGGGGGAGAGGTGGTTAGGGGAGGGGGGGTACGTGTTTGTGTCAAGTGTTTGTGTCAAGTGGTGGAGTGTGTGTGTGTGTGCGTGTGTGTGTGTGTGTGTGTGTGTGTGTGTGTGTGTGGTGTATGTGTGGTGTGTGTGGTGTGTGTGTGTGTGTGTGGTTTGTGTGGTTTGTGTGTGGTGTGTGGTGTGTTTGTGTGTGTTTATATGTGTGTGTGTGTGTGTGTGTGTGTGTGTGTGTCTACCCTTGTGTGTGTGTGCTTATGTGTGAGGGAGGGATGGTTAGGGGGGGGATAGGTGGTGTGGTTGAAAGATCCGTCGTGTAGGCACAAATTTAGTCTCATTTATCTTTCCCAATTATGCTACTCTCTCCACTTATTGCCCTTTTTGGATTACGTATTAATTGGTGCTGGTTATTATCATTTTCCTTGTTCACATTGAGAGAGGACTTCCTAGCTTCCTAAGTATTTTTACTGCTAATAACTACCGGTAGTAACACTGCCTGTGTGCGTGTGTGCATGTGTG